>NC_069505.1:246760303-246932803 GCF_027579735.1 Bombina bombina | reverse complement strand
CTGCTGCTGCCACCAAAACAGCATGAAGGGGTAGTCCCCGATCCAGGACTGGATCTAGTAGGGGGCAGACTTTGTCTCTTTGCTCAGGCTTGGGCAAGAGACGTTCAGGACTCCTGGGCTTTAGAAATCGTAACCCAGGGGTATCTTCTAGATTTCAAAAATTCTCCTCCAAGGGTGGAGATTCCATCTTTCTCAATTGTCTGTAAACCAGACAAAAAGAGAGGCGTTCTTACGCTGTGTAGAAGACCTATATACCATGGGAGTGATCCGCCCAGTTCCCAAAAGAGGACAGGGGCAGGGGTTTTACTCCAATCTGTTTGTGGTTCCCAAAAAGGAGGGAACCTTCAGACCAATTTTAGATCTCAAGATCCTAAATAAATTCCTCGGAGTCCCATCCTTCAAGATGGAGACCATTCTGATTATTTTACCAATGATCCAGGAGGGTCAATATATGACCACTGTGGACTTAAAGGATGTGTATCTACGCATCCCTATCCACAAAGATCATCACCAGTTCCTCAGGTTTGCCTTTCTGGACAAGCATTACCAGTTTGTGGCTCTTCTCTTCGGGTTGGCCACAGCTCCCAGAATTTTCACAAAGGTGCTAGGGTCCCTTCTGGCAGTTCTAAGAACGCGGGGCATAGCAGTGGCGCCTTATCTGGATGATATCTTGATTCAGGCGTCAACTTACCAACTAGCCAAGTCTCACACGGACATTGTGTTGGCTTTTCTAAGATCTCACGGGTGGTAGGTGAACGTAAAAAAGAGTTCACTTATCCCTCTCACAAGAGTTCCATTCCTGGGAACTCTTATAGATTCGGTGGACATGAAAATTTTTCTAAAGGAGGTCAGGAAATCAAAGATTTTAACCACCTGCCGAGCTCTTCATTCCATTCCTCGGCCGTCAGTGGCTCAGTGTATGGAGGTAATCGGACTAATGGTAGCGGCAATGGACATAGTTCCGTTTGCTCGCTTGCATCTCAGACCACTGCAACTATGCATGCTCAAACAGTGGAATGGGGGTTATGCAGATTTATCTCCTCAGATAAATCTGGATCAACAGACCAGAGACCCTCTTCTATGGTGGTTGTCATAGGATCATCTGTCCCAGGGAATGTGTTTCCGCAGGCCAGCGTAGGTCATAGTGACAACGGACGCCAGCCTTTTGGGCTGGGTTGCAGTCTGGAATTCCCTGAAAGCACAGAGTTTGTGGACTCAGGAGGAGGCTCTCCTCCCGATTCTAGAACTGAGAGCGATATTCAACGCGCTTCAGGCGTGGCCTCAGCTGGCTTTGGCCAGATTCATAAGATTCCAGTCGGACAATATCACGACTGTAGCATATATCAATCATCAGGGGGGAAACAAAGAGTTCTCTAGCGATGATAGAGGTTACCAAAATAATTTGATGGGCAGAGACTCACTCTTGCTATCTATCAGCAATCTATATCCGAGGAGTGGAGAACTGGGAAGCGGATTTTCTAAGTCATCAGACTTTCATCCGGAGGTGTTTGCACAATTGATTCAGCAATGGGGCACACCAGAATTGGATCTGATGGCGTCTCGTCAGAACGCCAAACTTCCTTGTTACGGGCCCAGATCAAGGGATCCTCAGGCAGTACTGATAGATGCTCTGGTAGTACCCTGGTCGTTCAACCTGGCTTATGTGTTTCCACCGTTTCCTCTCCTTCCTCGTTTGATTGCCAGAATCAAACAGGAAAGAGCTTCAGTGATTTTGATAGCGCCTTCGTGGCCACGCAGGACTTGGTATGCAGACCTGGTGGACATGTCATCTCTTCCACCATGGACCTTCTGATTCAAGGTCCATTCCGGCATCCAAATCTAGTTTCTCTGCGGCTGACTGCCTGGAGATTGAACCCTTGATTTTATCCAAGGGTCGGCCATAGATACCTTGATTCAGGCTCGAAAGCCTGTCACTAGGAAAATTTATCATAACAAATGGAGTATATATCTTTATTGGTGCGGATCCAAAGGCTACTCATGGAGTAAGATCAGGATTCCTAGGATTTTGTCCTTTCTCCAAGAAGGATTGGAGAAGGGGCTATCAGCTAGTTCCTTAAAGGGACAGATATCTGCTTTATAAATTTTATTGCACAAGCGTCTGGCAGATGTTCCAGACGTTTAGTCTTTCTGTCAGACTTTAGTTAGAATCAAGCCCGTGTTTAAACCTGTTGCTCCGCCATGGAGTTTGAATTTAGTTCTTCAAGGGGTTCAAGGGGTTCCGTTTGAACCTATGCATTCCATAGATATTAAGCTTTTATCTTGGAAAGTTCTGTTTTTAGTTGCCATCTCTTTGGCTCAAAGAGTTTCTGAACTATCTGCATTGCAATGCGACTCACCTTATCTTGTTTTCCATGCTGATATGGTGGTTTTGCATACCAAACCTGGATTCCTTCCTAAGGTTGTTACTAATAGGAATATTAATCAGGAAATTGTTGTTCCTTCTCTGTGTCCTAATCCTTCCTCTAAGAAGGAGCGCCTGTTGCACAACTTGGATGTGGTTCGTGCTTTGAAGTTTTACTTGCAAGCGACCAAAGATTTCCGTCAAACATCTTCTTTGTTTGTTGTCTATTCTGGAAAACGTAGATGTCAAAAAGCTACGGCTACCTCTCTTTCTTTTTGGCTGAAAAGCATCATCCGTTTGGCATACGAGACTGCTGGACAGCAACCTCCTGAAAGCATTACAGCTCAATCTACTAGAGCAGTGGCTTCCACATGGGCTTTTAAAAATGATGCTTCTGTTTAACAGATTTGTAAGGCTGCGACTTGGTCTTCGCTTCATACCTTTTTCCAAATTTTACAAATGTGATACTTTTGCTTCTTCGTAGGCTATTTTTGGGAGAAAAGTTCATCAAGCAGTGTTTAGCCATCTGTCTTGTCCCTCCCGTTCATCCGTGTCCTGTAGCTTTGATATTGTATCCCACAAGTAAAGGATGAATCCGTGGACTCATCGTACCTTATAGAAGAAATGTAAATTTATGCTTACCTGATAAATTAATTTCTTCTATGGTACGACGAGTCCACGGCCCGCCCTGTCATTTTAAGACAGATTATATTTTTTGATTTTAAACTTCAGTCACCTCTGCACCTTTTAGTTTCTCCTTCTTCTTCCTGTACCTTCGGTCGAATGACTGGGGGGTGGAGCTAAGGGAGGAGCTATATAGACAGCTCTGCTGTGGTGCTCTTTGCCACTTCCTGTTAGCAGGAGGATAATATCCCACAAGCAAAGGATGAATGCGTGGACTTGTCGTACCATAGAAGAAATTAATTTATCAGGTAAGCATAAATTTACTTTTCTGGTGGTAAAGCATCTCCGAAAAAGGCCTGGGCACTTTGTTATTTTTGTATACGTCATTGAAATACATGGAAGTTTCTCCTAGCCTATTAGGAGACTTAAGGCAGCCAGGACACTGGGATTGTGTCTCGCATATAATATTAAAACAGACCGGGAGTTTTTATATTGAGCTCTGTTATGTAATAATCATGCTCACAGTAACGCAGTATGTTGTGCGTTGGAACGCAGTATGTTGTGAATTTTTGCACAGAGAACTGTTGGTTAATTGTGTGTGCATATTGTGTGTTTTATACTTGTCTCCCGATGCCTATATTTAAAGCAGGGTGCCCGGGAGATTGCACAGAGTTCAATTTGTCACAAGACATCTCTGGATGTGATAACTGTTTAACACAAGTAACATCGATATACACTTTTCTTCTTTGCCCTCGGCGCCTATACTTAAACAATGGCGACCGGGAGTTGAATTATGTAACGCCCACGAAGGGCGGAGCTTGTCGAAAGGTGCTGTGTATGTGCGCTCTTCTCCTTTGAGCCTCCGGTCTATGCTGCAGCAGCTGGGTAAGGTTATCTCTGATGACAGCCAGGTTGTTAGTAATGCAGCACTCAAAAGGTCTTCAAGCAAGTGGCATAAACAGTATTATCCATATTGCTACATATCTTTGCTCCCAAAGGATTGCGCATGAAAAGTGTTCTAAATGTTTAGCTTCCTACTTCTTATATTAACAAGTATAACAGCCGACATGGAGGTTTATTTTATTATGCATGAAATGTGTTTTACATGTCTCGCTTCCTATGGTTAAAAGATGGCAGCCGTCAGGGAGATTTCCTTGAAGGTGTTATATGACTTGTTCACCGTTCCCAACAGCTTGTATTACATTACGAGCTGACTTAGGGGGATTTCTTTATTTTTCATCCATGTCTAAGACGGAGCTAAGGTTTGCGCGCCTTTTCAAATTACTTGAATGGACGCCAGCTGCCTTCTCTGCTGTATTATAGCAAATAGTTGAGAGGCTTTGCGCACTTTATGTGAGAGTGTCTTTCAGTGAACTGGAGGTTGTCTGCTTTCCAAATATTGCAGGGGCAGCGTTAGAGGAAGAACAGAGATTCAGTTTATGCTGCACAGTAGTCACACAAGCATACACACTCCTCGCTGCACAGTAGTCACACAAGCATACACACTCCTCGCTGCACAGTAGTCACACAAGCATACACACTCCTTGCCGTGCAGTAGTCACACAAGCATGCACACTCCTTGCCGTGCAGTAGTCTCAGAAGCATGCACGCTCCTTGCCGTGCAGTAGTCTCACAAGCATGCACGCTCCTTGCCGTGAAGTAGTCTCACAAGCATACACACTCCTCGCTGCACAGTAGTCACACACGCATGCACACTCCTCGCTGCACAGTAGTCACACACGCATGCACACTCCTCGCTGCACAGTAGTCACACACGCATACACACTCCTCTCCGCACAGTAGTCACACACGCATACACACTCCTCGCCGCACAGTAGTCACAGACGCATACACACTCCTCGCCGTGCAGTAGTCGCACATGCATGCACACTCCTCGCTGTGCAGTAGTCACACGCATACACACTCCTCGCCGTGCAGTAGTCTCACAAGCATGCACGCTCCTCGACGTGCAGTAGTCTCTCAAGCATGCACGCTCCTTGCCGTGCAGTAGTCTCACAAGCATACACACTCCTTGCTGCACAGTAGTCACACACGCATACACACTCCTCGCTGCACAGTAGTCACACACGCATACACACTCCTCGCCGTGCAGTAGTCGCACACGCATGCACACTCCTCGCCGCACAGTAGTCGCACACGCATGCACACTCCTCGCCGCACAGTAGTCACACATGCATGCACACTCCTCGCTGCGCAGTAGTCACACACGCATACACACTCCTCGCTGCACATTTGTCACACGCATACACACTCCTCGCTGCACAGTAGTCACACAAGCATGCACACTCCTCGCTGCACAGTAGTCGCACACGCATGCACACTCCTCGCCGTGCAGTAGTCGCACACGCATGCACACTCCTTGCCGTGCAGTAGTCACACACGCATAAACACTCCTTGCCGTGCAGTAGTCTCACAAGCATGCACGCTCCTTGCCGTGCAGTAGTCTCACAAGCATGCACGCTCCTTGCCGTGCAGTAGTCTCACAAGCATACACGCTCCTTGCCGTGCAGTAGTCTCACAAGCATGCACGCTCCTTGCCGTGCAGTAGTCTCACAAGCATGCACGCTCCTTGCCATGCAGTAGTCTCACAAGCATGCACGCTCCTTGCCGTGCAGTAGTCACACAAGCATACATGCTCCTCGCCGTGCAGTAGGCGCACAAGCATACACACTCCTCGCCGTGCAGTAGGCGCACAAGCATACACACTCCTCGCCGTGCAGTAGGCGCACAAGCATACACACTCCTCGCTGCGCAGTAGTCACACAAGCATACACACTCCTCACTGCGCAGTAGTCAGACAAGCATACACACTACTTTCTATCTCTTTAAGTTTCTATCATATCACGTCTTTGCTTTCTCTCTCTCCTAAGATTTCTTTAGAAGTTTTATGTACCATGGTCTGAAAAATAAAACTTACAGAGAAAAGCAGGAGGGGAATTCTGCAGGTGTATATGGCTTTTAGACCCTGTTTTGCATTTTGCAGGTACTTGCGTGGTGTTCATTATAATTCAGAAACATTTATAGAAGTTAGAGCAATCCGTTTATTCAGTGATGGCTTAATTCTCACAGAGCCGCTAATTTTGATAATGGTACTAGGTAATTAAAAGTAATAAAGGCAAACCGCTTGTCTGTAGATATAACTCCATACGAGAATCATTTAAGTATGTCAAGCAAATGTATTAGAGCACATAAATACATCCTCGCCAGCTGTGAATGGCTCTGTAAATGATGTAAGAACAAGGATAGTGCATGGGAAATAAACTCATTTATCATAATGGCAAAATGATATTTTAAGGCAATTGGTTATTTTTAGCATTGACCTATTTATAATACGGAATAAGGAAAAATAGATATCCGTATAAAATATTTTGATCTACATTAAACATAATTGGAGGTATAGTAAAAAATATTTAATATAGTAAATTAAAGGGAAAGTATTTGTTTATAATACAACATGTTGTATCTAAATGATATGCTGTCTGCATATATCATACCAGTTTGTGCCCTATCCCCCCTCATCTTTTTTACTGTGGGCGGGTTAGCCAATGGCTGCCAAAGTCTCTATTTAGAGTGCTTATTTTATGCTGAGTTTCTCCAGCTCTCCAGAGCAAACCTCCAGTGGATGCACAGTTGGAGCACTCAAACATCGTCCACACACCAATGAGCGCAATGGCATTCAGTTTGCTTCTTGCAAATATTGTTCTCTCCCCAAAAAAGAAAGAAGCTTTAGACTAAACTGGGTAACTGCAATTCACAGGAAGTAAAAATCTTTTGTAAGCAACTAACAAAAGTGATGTACCGGTGATTAGATATGTTCATTTTGTTGTTTTGTTCACTGACGAATGTGGAAGGATGCGGCCAACGGCGACATTCGGTTCTTTTCGAAGCCGCATTTATTTTTTTGAAAGGGCAACACACTAAGATCTGTGCAAATACAGATATTAATGAGCTGAACTTTCACAAGAATAAATCCAGCTCTTAAGAGACGAATACCACGAGAAATCTACCTCTCTGCATCAGACCTATCTTCCTTGCAAACCCGTGTCACTAACTGTCGTTTTAATATCTTGTCTTGGATGTCCTCTCACTACCTTAAAGGAACTTTCGGGTCAAAATTTAAATGCACATAGATGAATTACTGCTTTCAATAGAAACATATTTGCAATATACATGTCTTAGCAAATATGCTTCTAATAAAAGTTATGACTGTTTTAGTGCTAGCATTTTTCTCTGCACGTGCATGTGAAACTTAACTAGATATTGTCAGTGCACCAACATTTTAAATACCACAGCTGTTTAGAGAGTCAGTGAGGCTTGTATCATGTCAGCAATTAACAAATTGAATCATTACGAGATGATTCAAGCATCTTAGGCTCTCCTTAGCAAGTGCTGTGTTTAAAATGCTAGTGCATGGTGCATACTTAAATACACTTTTAAAATAGCTATAGCTTTTATTATAAGCATTTTTGCTAATACGTGTATATTCTACTCAATACTTCTACTCAATACTGAAATGCATCCATGTGGATTTTAATTTAGGCTGGAATGGCCCTTTAAAGTGCATGTAAAGTGAAGACTATCGCTCTTCGTCATATTATGCATCTACTAAAATAAATAGGACTTTAATTCATGATTTTTTTTATATTGCATCCTAATTCACAAAATCAATCTATTTACCAAATATTATTAGCCATGCTTCCTCCGCCCGCCATTTTGTCCCTCAATTCACAAGTGATTGACATTGCAGTCTTCTAATCCACAGTTCCACCCCGGGGCATTCAGCCCCTTTTCTGCAACGTCACGCGATGCTTCTTCGCATGCGTTTTTAACTCCAAGAGCTATTCAGATCCAAAGCGCATCCACGACACGCATGCGCTACACAGACAATCACAAATTTTCAAGAATAATACCGTCTTCATTCTGTAACGCATGCGCATATCTACTAACGATGTAGACACGCATGTACTCCACGGGGACACGCATGTGCAAATTGAGTACTCCACCCTTTTAAGATACTTAATAGAGCGGGCAGGACCGCTCTTTACGTCAAGGACTAGAAAACAAGGAAGTAGAGGATGGGAGGAGTTGCTCGCAAAAACGGAGCTAAGTTATAATATAAAATATTATATAAACAAAAACATTTATAAAAAAAAAATGGGGGTTTAACTAAAGAAGTGTTTGTGAATACCAACTATCAGAAAATTTTACATTCACTTTAAGCTAAATCTCTCCAAAACTGAGCTCCTTATTTTTCCCCTTCTTTAAAAATCTCCACCCCCAACTTCTCTAAAACTGTTGATAACTCCAACATTACTCCAACCTCACATGCTCGATGTCTTGGGGTCACACTTGACTCAGATCTTTCTTTCACTTCTCACATTCAGTCCTTGGCTAAAGCCTGCCGCTTCCACCTTAAAAACATCTCTAAAATTAGACATTTCCTTACACACGACACAACTAAGATTTTAATTCACTCTCTCATCCTTTCCTGCCTCGACTACTGCAACTCCATCCTCTCTGGTCTCCCTAGCTGCTGCCTAGCTCCTTTACAATCTATAATGAATGCCTGCCAGGCTCATCTTCCTTACATGTCGCTCTTCATCTGCTGCACCTCTCTGTCAATCCCTTCACTGGCTTCCTCTGGCCTCCAGGATTAATCACAAAATCCTCACTCTGACATACAAAGCCCTCAACTGCACTGCTCCCCCTACATCTCAGACCTTGTCTCCAGATATCAAGAGAGAGAACAGCACTCCTTGAGATAGAACATAAGCTAGAATAACTTCCATGCCTGTTCAGTTTTATTGTAACTCCTCAGGGCGCACGTTTTTTTTGCACACTATTCCCCTTCACAGAGAAAAAATATCCTGTAGCATATCCGTCTGACCCTGCCCAAAGACAGTCCAGTTTCGAAATACCAGGCAATTCTTCTCTGAACAAGGGAAGCAACAACCCCAGACGATCGTTTCGGCCCCCTATGGGCCTTGTCAGTGAGGTGCAGTTGTATCTTTCTAAGGGCAAGTGTGCATGGAGTCTACGTCTGGTTTCCCCATTACTCTTAGGGTGACCCAAGAGCAATTTGCATAAAAATCAAGAGAGAGAACAGCACTCCATGAGATAGAACAGAAGTTAGAATAACTTATTATTATTGTTATCGGTTATTTGTAGAGCACCAACAGATTCTGCAGCGCTATAAACAAAGGCAGAGTAGAACAAAACAATTATAGGGATCAAATGGGTAGAGGGCCCTGCCAAGAGTTGCACTGTTGTAGTCAGCTCTTAAGAAGGTGATCTACAAACAGCTGGACTCTTAGGCTTACATGCTAAGATGTTCAGGGGATAGCGATGGAGGAGAGGAACTGGTATAAAGAAAGGTTAGTGTAGGTTGTATGCATCCCTGAACAGTAGAGTCTTTAGGGAGAGCTTGAAGGTTTCATAACTAGGGGAGAGTCTTGTGGAGCGAGGCAGAGAGTTCCACAAGATGGGAGCCAGTCTGGAGAAGTCCTGTAAACGGGACTGTGATGAGGTGAGCAGAGTAGGATGTCATGAACAGAGCGAAGGGGACAGGAGGGAGAGTATCTGGAGACAAGGTCTGAGATATAGGTGGGAGCAGTGCAGTTGAGGGCTTTGTATGTCAGAGTGAGAATTTTGTGTTTGATCCTAGAGGCAAGAGGAAGCCAGTGAAGGGATTGGCAGAGAGGTGCAGCAGATGAAGAGCGAGGTGTAAGGAAGATGAGCCTGGCAGAGGCATTCATTATGGATTGTAAAGGAGCTAGGCGGCAGGTGGGGAGACCAGAGAGGACAGAGTTACAGTAATCGAGGCGGGAACGGATGAGAGAGTGGATTAAAATCTTAGTTGTGTCTTGTGTAAGGAAGTGTCTAATTTTAGAGATGTTTTTAAGGTGGAAGCAACAGGCTTTAGCCAAGGACTGAATGTGAGGAGTGAAAGAAAGATCTGAGTCAAATGTGACCCCAAGACATCGGGCATGCGGGGTAGGGGTAATGATGGAGTTGTCAACAGTTATAGAGAGATTGAGGGTGGAGATTTTGGAAGAAGGGGGGAAAATAAGGAGCTCAGTTTTAGAGAGATTTAGCTTGAGGTAGTGAGACGACATCCAGGAAGAGATGTGATAAAGACAGGAACACGGGTCAGCAAGGAAGGAGATAGCTCTGGTGCAGAGAAGTAAATTTGAGTGTTGTCGGTATACAAATGATATTTGAAACCGTGGGTTATTGGGGAACCTAGTGATGACATGTAGATTGAGAAGAGAAGGGCACCGAGGACAGAGCCTTGCGGTACTCCGACAGAAAGTGGTGACGGGGCAGAGGAGGCCCCAGAGAAGGCTACACTAAAGGTACGGTTTGACAGGTAGGAAGGGAGCCACGAGAGGGCTGTGTCACAGATGCCGAAGGATTGGAGGGTTTGTAGCAAAAGAGGGTGGTTAACAGTGTCAAAGGCTACGGACAGATCAAGGAGGATAAGCGGAGAAAAGTGGCCTTTTGATTTTGCTGTAAGTAGGTTGTTGGTAACCTTAACAATTGCTGTCTCTGTGGAGTGATGGGGATGAAATCCAGATTGCAGTTATTCAAGGAGGGAGTTTGATTTAAGGGATAGGCGTGCATATACTAGTTTTTCAAGAAGCTTTGAGGCAAGAGGGAGGAGGGGAATAGGGCGGTAGTTGGATGGGGAGGTAGGATCAAGGGAAGGTTTTTTTGAGGATAGGTGTGACTAGTGCATGTTTCAGAGATGATAGAAATATACTGGTGATGAGGGAGAGGTTGAAAATGTGTGCGAGTATAGGTGTAATGGTAGCAGAGAGGGAGGGGAGTAGCTGTGAGGGGATAGGGTCAAGGGGACAGGTAGAGAGGTGAGAGCACAGTATAAGTGCTGAAACTTCTTCCTCAGTAACAGGGGAGAATGAGCTAAGTTTAAGGTTATGTGGGTTGTGGTTGATTGAGAGCATTTGAAGGGGTGAGAGAATGGAATTAAGGTGAGAGCTGATTTCGTTTCTGATGGAGTCGATTTTGTAGATGAAGTGGCTGGCAAAGTCTTGAGCTGACAGAGAAGTTGTATTAGGAGGTGGGGGAGGGCAGACAAGAGTATTATAAGTGGAGAACAGACGTTTTGGGTTTGAATAAAGATTAGAGATAAGTGTAGAGAAGTAGTGTTGCTTATGGAGATTAAGGGCAGAATAGTAGGAGTTCAAGATGAATTTGTAATGAAGAATGGTTTTCTCAAGTGCCGCTCAGCAGTACGGGAACATCTGCGTAGATACCGTGTCAGAGGATAATGCCAGGTCTGAGGATGAGTGTGTGATTTCCGAGCTATGGTAAGAGGGGCGAGATTGTCAAGGACGGTTGTAAGGGTGGGATTATAGTGGCAGATTGTTCAGGACAGGAAAAGGAGGAGAAGGATGAGAGGAGAGGTTTGAGGGAATTAGCAAGCTGTTGCTGATCTAGTGACATAATGCTTCTGTGAAGTTTGGTGTGAGGAGTGTAGGGAGGGATGATATGTTGCAAGTAAGGAGATGGTGGTCAGAAAGAGGAAAGGGGGAGGTTTGTGAGAGAATCAGTCCATTGTGACAGACGGAAAGAGGAAGTGAGTTGCAGAAGTTGTTTTGTAGATGAGGCAGTGGGCTTGTCAAGAGGGATTTTGAAGTCGCCAAGAATGAGGGCAGGGGTGTCTGAGGAAAGGAAATAAAGTAGCCAGGCAGCCAAGTGATGTAGAAATTGAGTTGAGGAGCCAGGGGGTCGGTATATGACTGCAACACGTATAGCGAGAGGAGAGAATAAGTGAATCATGTTGGTTTCTAATGAGGGAAATGTGAGGGAAGAGATGGGTTGTATTTGTTGAAAGGCGCAACGAGAGGAAAGTAAAATACCTACACCACCTCCTTGTCTATTACCAGACCTAGGACTGTGGCTAAAGTGGAGACCCCCATGTGACAGAGCAGTAGCGTATGCTGTGTCTAGGGAAGAGAGCCAGGTTTCTGTTATGGCCAGAAGGTTGAGGGAGCGAGAGATAAAGAGATCATGTATAGAAATGAGCTTGTTGGAAACAGAGCGAGAGTTTCAGAGTGCACAAGTGAAAGAGGTAATGGCTTTTGATGCAAGAGGAATGTAAGTAAGGTTGGCAGAGTTTTGTTTTCTGATTTTCTGAGTCTATGGGACAGTACACATGGATGTGCACGGCAAGGCAGTTATTAGGGACCAGGATTAGGGGAGATGTCACCAGCAGTAAGTAAAAGCAAGAGTGAGAGTGATATGAGATACGGATTTTCAGTAATGAGACTGTTTTTGAGACTAGCTGCAAGGGGGAGAGAGAGTGTGTTTAGGAATAGGTAAAGTTCATGAGTACAAAAGTAAGGTGAGTTTAAGAGAGATGGGCAAATGAACAGTGCAGGTGGAGAGGGAGAAGGAATAATTGAATAATGTAGTTTGTTATACAAAGATTAAAGTTGAAAAAGAGGGCGCCACATGGCGTAATAAAGTTTGGACAGAATGCAAGTTGAAATGAATCAAAAATGCTTACCAAATGGATATGCACCGTACTTTGACCGGTGCTGACAAGCCGGCTAACACTCACAGTGGTTAGTACACTGGTGTCTGTGGTCTGCAGCGTCTTGCTGAAAGTCGAGTGATTCTGTCTCACTCCGTGTTTGGTCAATCACTTTCTTTACCAACGTAATATTGCTGTGTTGGATACACACTGCAAACAAAGTGTCGGACCTTGATCCTTGTGAATTGAAGATAAAAGCAGAGTACAACTTCCGTAAAAGTAAAAAAATATTTATTCCATACAAGTACCGCTACGCGTTTCTCGACCGCAACTGGTCGTTTCCTCAGGCACTATTTCATGCCTGAGGAAACGACCAGTTGCGGTCGAGAAACGCGTAGCGGTACTTGTATGGAATAAATATTTTTTTACTTTTACGGAAGTTGTACTCTGCTTTTATCTTCAATTCACAAGGATCAAGGTCCGACACTTGGTTTGCAGTGTGTATCCAACACAGCAATATTACGTTGGTAAAGAAAGTGATTGACCAAACACGGAGTGAGACAGAATCACTCGACTTTCAGCAAGACGCTGCAGACCACAGACACCAGTGTACTAACCACTGTGAGTGTTAGCCGGCTTGTCAGCACCGGTCAAAGTACGGTGCATATCCATTTGGTAAGCATTTTTGATTCATTTCAACTTGCATTCTGTCCAAACTTTATTACGCCATGTGGCGCCCTCTTTTTCAACTTTAATCCTACAGAATCCACACACCGAGGATCAGAGGAGCTGCCACCACGGAATAGCAGCCATTACGGAACTGCATTCACTTCACTCTTTCCGTCTCACAGGAGCCATTAGGCAATATCGATTCAATCATCTTATTGACGGTTTGTGCAGTGACTGATTTACATCTTTTTTAGCGCACCCCATTTGTTTGGATCCCTTCCTGGTTTCCTAATTTGTTATACAAAGAGACAAGCAAAAAGGAATGTGAATATATTGAGCATTTTTACAAAAGTGGGAACCAATTTATCACATAAGACACAGTATTACAGCAGCATTTGCATAAGGAAACAATTAGATACATAAAACACAATATTACAAAAGTACTTACCTTGTGTCTTGCCTCTTGCCCAATTCTTGTACAATCCTTGTTTAATTCTATTGTTAATGACTCACTTATAACATGTTCACTTCATTCTTGTATAATTCTATTGCTAATACCTCACTTATAAAATGTTCACTTAATTCTTGTATAATTCTATTGCTAATGCCTCACTTATAAAATGTTCACTTCATTCTTGTATAATTCTATTGCTAATGCCACACTTGTAAAATGTTCACTTCATTCTTGTATAATTCTATTGCTAATGCCACACTTGTAAAATGTTTATTTCATTCATGTATAATTCTATTGCTAATGCCTCACTTATAAAATGTTCACTTTAAAAATGTGAACATATGTTGTTGTAGCAATGCACAGCCCAAGCTAATGTAAAATATATAGGCAGGGAAGTTAGCTGTGTCCACTAAATTACTTGATTGATAAATCAGAGACAAATGAAGGGCCAATTTGAAAGTTAGATTCTGGTCTGGTCAGGGTGAGTTAAAGGGACACTGAACCCAATTTTTTTCTTTCGTGATTCAGATAGAGCATGCAATTTTAAGCAACTTTCTAATTTACTCCTATTATCAAATTTTCTTCATTCTCTTGGTATCTTTATTTGAAATGCAAGAATGTGAGTTTAGATGCCGTCCCATTTTTGGTGAACAACCTGGGTTGTTGCTGATTGGTGGGTAAATTCATCCACCAATAAAAAAAGTGCTGTCCATAGTACTGAACCAAAATAAAAAAACATTAGATGCCTTCTTTTTCAAATAGAGATAGCAAGAGAACGAAGAAAAATTGATAATAGTAGTAAATTAGAAAGTTGCTTAAAGTTGCACGCTCTATCGGAATCACGAAAGAAAACATTTGGGTTCAGTGTCCGTTTAAGTAAACGGACAATAAAATTTGGAGGGGGTTAAAACTATGGCATAAGACAGCTATAATTTTTAGAATAATAGCAAATATTGATAAGGATTGAGCATGACATGGCAATTAACAAAACATTAGAAGTAAGACATTGGATAACAGTACAACAAATGAAGGACTAAATTAACAACCTCAAATCATTTGCTCAATATACATATACACATACCATAAGAGAGTTACAGGAGAGGAAAAAACACCAGAGTGCAGTGAATACTTTGCAGATTGACAGGGATTCTATTCACATACCTGAAAGCGGAGGAGAGAGTGTAGGGTTAGCTTGATGTAGTGTGCATTTCTTCAGCAGATGTCAATAGGCCGCATGTTGTCTTAATAAGCAGCACTGTGGTGAGTACTGAGTATAATTCTTGTATAATTCTATTGTTAATGCACTTAATTTCTATGGTAACTCCTCAGGGTGCACGTTCTTTTTGCACACTATGCCCCTTCACAGAGAAAAAATATCCTGTAGCATATCAGTCTGACCCTGCCCTAAGACAGTCCAGCGCCGAAATACCAGGCATTTATTCTCTGAACAAGGGAAGCAACAACCCCAGGCGATCGTTTCAGCCTCCTATGGACTTTGTCAGTGAGGTGCAGTTGTATCTCTCTAAGGGCAAGTGTGCATGGAGTCCACGTCTGGTTTCCCCATTACTTTTAGGGTGACCCAAGATCTCCAGATACTCTCCCTCCTGTCCCCTTCACTCTGCTCACGACATTCTACTCTCCTCCTCTCTTGTTACTTCCTCACATTCCCATTTACAAGACTTCTCCAGGCTGACCCCCATCTTGTGGAACTCCCTGCCTCGCTCCACAAGACTCTCCCCTAGTTTTAACAGCTTCAAGCGCTCCCTAAAGACTGTACTATTCTTGGATGCATATAACCTACACTAACCTTTCCTAACTCCATTGCTATCCCCTTGAGCCTCTTAGCATGTAAGCCTATGAGCCCAGCTGTTTGTAGATCACCCGCATAAGAGCCAATTAACCGTGTAACTCTCGGTAGGGCCCTCTACCCATTTGACCCCCTATAAATGTTACCTTGTATACCGCCTATTACTATTATTCATTATTTATAAAGCGCCAACAGATTCCACAGCGCTGCCCATGGGTACAAGGATTAAAAGTACAACAGAAAAATAATACAATGAGACAAAATTTTACAGACAAATACAGGGGGAAATGAGGGCCCTATTCCCATGGGAACATACAATCTAGATGTTTATATCGCTGCAGAATCTGTTGGCGCTTTACAAATAACTGATAATAATGCCACGAGCTGCCACCTTAATCCGCATATGGCAGTGAACATAACTGATGAATATACATATCTGCAGATGACACCTTTAACAGCTAAGAGTGGATAGAATTACAAGCTTTCAGGGCACTGAGGTCCCTTCTACAGGCACTAATTGTCCCTCCATAATGCCTATGCAGAGTGTAGAAACACGTTTAGTAACCAGAGGGCATATAGCAAGTTATTGTCTTACACTAAAACAGCTATCAATCAGCAGGTCTGATCCCAACATTAAATCAATAATTGTCTTTTGTGTTCTTATCTCTGTCATCTTTATTGCATAAGTTCTGGATTAAATCATGCATATTTATTTAGAAACAGAAGCTAAAAAAAAATTTCACCACAATTTTATTTCCTTTAAAACATATTTCTCTAAAAGACAAGTGTGCAGCCTAGTTCATAGTTTAACTGTAAGTAAAGCTCTGATTGCCTTGTCAGTCACTGCTCGCAGAAGCCTGGAGCTTCCTAGATTGATGCTTGACAGAATAATTAGAAAACTGTCACTTGAAGTAACCAGTGTAAAACTCCCTAATGTGCTGGAGCTTAAGTCTGCTGTCCATATGTAGAGGTTAAATGTTCAGTAAGACACAGCTTGCCACAGGGAGAGTCACTTGTTTCTTGTGCTTTATGTGATCTGTACCACATGCTAAACAGTTCAGTAAGACACAGCGTGCCACAGGGAGAGTCACTTGTTTCTTGTGCTTTATGTGATCTGTACCACATGCTAAACAGTTCAGTAAGACACAGCGTGCCTCAGGGAGAGTCACTTGCACCTTGTGCTTTATGTGATCTGTACCACATGCTAAACAGTTCAGTAAGACACAGCGTGCTACAGTGTGAGTCACTTGCACCTTGTGCCTTATGTGATCTGTACCACATGCTAAACAGTTCAGTAAGACACAGCGTGCCACAGGGAGAGGAGTCACTTGCTGTGCTTTATGTGATATGTACCACATGCTAAACAGTTCAGTAAGTCATAGCGTGTCACAGGGGAGAGTCACTTGCACCTTGTGCTTTATGTGATATGTACCACATGCTAAACAGTTCAGTAAGACACAGCGTGTCACAGGGGAGAGTCACTTGCACCTTGTGCTCTATGTTATCTGTACCACATGCTAAACAGTTCAGTAAGACACAGCGTGCCTCAGGGAGAGTCACTTGCTTCCAATTGGAAACAGATTCCTTGAGGGAAGGATTCGATTTTTGTTCCTTATTTTGACAAAAGGAACTAAAACGGTTAGAAGCCTTAGATTTACCCTTAGGTTTTTTATCCTGAGGCAGAAAAACTCCCTTTCCCCCAGTAACAGTTGAAATAATAGAATCCAACTGAGAACAAAATAAATTATTACCTTGGAAAGAAAGAGTAATCTAGACTTAGATGTCATATAAGCATGATTTAAGCCACAAAGCTTGATCTAACATCAATTTTGATGATAATAAAAAATGGCATCACAAATAAAATGATTAGCATATTGCAGTAAGCGAATAATGCTAGATATGTCAGAATCTAATTCTTGTTGCGCTAAATTTTCCAACCAAAAAATTGATGTAGCCGCAACAGCCAAAGAAATTGCAGGTCTGAGAAGATTACCTTAGATAAGATTCAAGCTTCCTATCTAAAGGATCCTTAAAGGAAGTACTATCTTCCATAGGAATAGTGGTACATTTAGCAAGAGTAGAAATAGCCCCATCAAGTTTGGGGACTTTTTCCAAAAACAATATAGAAATTGCTGGAAAAGGATACAATTTTTTTTAAACCTTGAAGAAGGAATTAAAGAAGTACCTGGCTTATTCCATTTCTTAGAAATCATATCAGAAATAGCATCAGGAATAGGGAAAACCTCTGGAGTAACCACAGGAGGTTTAAAAACAGCATTTAAACGTTTACTAGACTTTAGGTCAAGTGGACTGGTTTCCTCAATATCCAAAGTAATTAACACTTCTTTCAATAAAGAACGAATATACTCCATTTTAAATAAATAAGTAGATTTGTCAGTGTCAATATCTGAGGAAGGATCTTCTTTATCAGATAGATCCTCATCAGAGGAGGATAAATCATTATCTTGTTGGACATTTAAAATTTCATCAACTGTGAGAAGTTTTAAAAGACCTTTTAAGTTTATTAGAAGGTGGAAATGCAGACAAAGCCTTCTGAATAGAATCAGTAACAAATTCTTAAAAATTCATAGGTATATCATGTACATTAGAAGTTGAAGGAACTGCAACTGACAATGTACTATTACTAATGGACACATTATCTGCATGTAAAAGTTTATCATGACAACTATAACAAATGACATTCAGAGATATAATTTCCACAATCTTACAAAAAATGCACTTAGATTTGGTAGAAACGATGTCGGGCAGCAAAGTTCCAACAGATACTTCTGAGGCAGGATCAGATTTAGACATCTTGCAAAATGTAAAAGAAAAAACAACATATTAAAGCAAAATGATCAATTTCCTTATATGTGCAGTTTCAGTCTGCACAAGGAAATACATGAACCTGACTCATGGCAAATATAAGTACAATACATATATTTAGAACTTTATATAAATGCATAAAGTGCCAAACCATAGCTGGGGTGTCTTAAGTAATGAAAAACATACTTACCGAAAGACACCCATCCACATATAGCAGATAGCCAAACCAGTACTGAAACAGTTATCAGTAGAGGTAATGGTATATGAGAGTATATCGTCGATCTGAAAAGGGAGGTAGGAGATGAATCTCTACGACCGATAACAGAGAACCTATGAAATAGATCTCCCGTGAGGAAAACCATTGCATTCAATAGGTGATACTCCCTTCACATCCCTCTGACATTCGCTGCACTCTGAGAGGATTCAGGCTTCAAAATGCTAAGAAGCGCATGTCAACGTAGAAATCTTAGCACAAACTTTACTTCACCACCTCCATAGGAGGCAAAGTTTGTAAAACTGAACTGTGGGTGTGGTGAGGGGTGTATTTATAGGCATTTTGAGGTTTGGGAAACTGTGCCCCTCCTGGTAGGATTGTATATCCCATACGTCACTAGCTCATGGACTCTTGCCAATTACATGAAAGAAAAAGGCATAATATGGCACACTAGGAGGGAGGGAGTCCACAGAGTAATGGTGTGTGTTTAATGTAGTAATTAAAACGTAGCTTTTATTTTGAATTATTGAATAAAAAAGAATACACCGCCTCCTCTCACAGCAAAAGGTACAGTGAACAGTTTGTACCTATTGTGGTGCAACGCTAGCTGTAAACTATTGAACTGCTCTTTGTCAAAATAAAACAAGTAAGCGGTAATGATAGGCTAAAGGATACCTATATGTATATGGTCAGACATCCACAAATTATATTATCGTTATTTAACCTTAAACCATAGTTTATTGTTCTGGAGATATAGGTTCAACGTTCCTGGGTATGTAGCTGTTACACCTATTTGGCCCTCCTCCGCTATTGCTCAGTGAGGAGAACAGGTTATCAAGTAATAAGATAAACTCGTAAACTATAGGGCTGTGGCTCTGGTAGACAGTAGTCAAAGTAATATGCCGTAGACTACCCACCCATCGCTGCTTCAAATTAGCCTAATTGTTGGCCTTTAAGGCACTGCTCGGGTAATTGGGTATCGTAACTGGGCACTTTTGTTGTTTACACCGGTAGCCCTGAGGTACTAGACCAGGGAATTGGTAACTCAGCTTAAATGTTGGCCTCTAAGGCACTGCTCTAATATAGAACCGGGGTGTTTGGGTATCATAACTGGCCGCTTTTGCTTTTTGCACCGTTAGCCCTGAGGTAGAGACCAGGGAATTGGTAACTCAGCTGCTGGCTTTTGGTTGATTTTTGATGGGTGGGTAGTCTACGGCATATTGCTTTGACTACTGTCTACCAGAGCCACAGCCCTATAGTTTACGAGTTTATCTTATTACCTGATAACCTGTTCTCCTCACTGGGCAATAGCAGCGGAGGGCCAAATAGGTGTAACAGCTACATACCCAGAAAAGTTGAACCTATATCCCCGGAACAATAAACTATGGTTTAATGTTAAATACGATAATATAATTTGTGGATGTGTGACCATATACATATAGGTATCCTCTAGCCTATCATTACCCCTTACTTGTTTTATCTTGACAAAGAGCAGTTCTATAGTTTACAGCTAGTGTTGTACCACAATAGGTAAAAACTGATCACTGTACCTTTTGCTGTTAGAGGAGCGGGTGTATTCATTTTAGTGTTACACCTTTTTAAGTATCTAATTTTAGCAGTGGTTTAGTCCACTCTTTTTTTTTATTCAGTAATTCAAAATAAAAGCTATGTTTTAATCACTACATTCCACACTCTGAACTCCCTCCCTCCTAGTGTGCCATATTATGCCTCTTTTCCTCTTCTTTTCCATAAATGTTTAACGCATAAGCATAAGGCACTGCCCACGTTGGACACATAGGCTTGTTCAAAGTGGGATTGTGGAGATAGCCCTCTATACTCTCCCCTCCCTCATTTTCCTAGGGGTCTTAGGGAAAACTATATCAACAGTACCAAGACTGCCAGTGACACGCACAATACCAAGATTGCCAGTGACGGGCACAGTACCAAGACTGCCAGTGACGGGCACAGTACCAAGACTGCCAGTGACGGGCACAGTACCAAGACTGCCAGTGACACACGGGCACAGTACCAAGACTGCCAGTGACACACGGGCACAGTACCAAGACTGCCAGTGACACACGGGCACAGTACCAAGACTGATAGTGACACACGGGCACAGTACCAAGACTTCCAGTGACACACGGGCACAGTACCAAGAATGCCAGTGACACACGGGCACAGTACCAAGACTGCCAGTGACACACGGGCACAGTACCAAGACTGCCAGTGACACACGGGCACAGTACCAAGACTGCCAGTGACACACGGGCACAGTACCAAGACTGCCAGTGACACACACGGGCACAGTACCAAGACTGCCAGTGACACACACGGGCACAGTACCAAGACTGCCAGTGACACACACGGGCACAGTACCAAGACTGCCAGTGACACACACGGGCACAGTACCAAGACTGCCAGTGACACACGGGCACAGTACCAAGACTTCCAGTGACACACGGGCACAGTACCAAGACTTCCAGTGACACACGGGCACAGTACCAAGACTTCCAGTGACACACGGGCACAGTACCAAGACTTCCAGTGACACACGGGCACAGTACCAAGACTTCCAGTGACACACGGGCACAGTACCAAGACTTCCAGTGACACACGGGCACAGTACCAAGACTGCCAGTGACACACGGGCACAGTACCAAGACTGCCAGTGACACACACACAGTACCAAGACTGCCAGTGACACACACACAGTACCAAGACTGCCAGTGACACACACACACGGTACCAAGACTGCCAGTGACACACACACACGGCCCCCACACGGTACCAAGACTGCCAGTGACACACACACACACACGGTACCAAGACTGCCAGTGACACACACACACACGGTACCAAGACTGCCAGTGACACACACACACGGTACCAAGACTGCCAGTGACACACACACACGGTACCAAGACTGCCAGTGACACACACACAGTACCAAGACTGCCAGTGACACACACACAGTACCAAGACTGCCAGTGACACACACACACGGTACCAAGACTGCCAGTGACACACACACACGGCCCCCACACGGTACCAAGACTGCCAGTGACACACACACACACACGGTACCAAGACTGCCAGTGACACACACACACACGGTACCAAGACTGCCAGTGACACACACACACGGTACCAAGACTGCCAGTGACACACACACACGGTACCAAGACTGCCAGTGACACACACACACACACGGTACCAAGACTGCCAGTGACACACACACACACACGGTACCAAGACTGCCAGTGACACACACACACACACACGGTACCAAGACTGCCAGTGACACACACACACACACACGGTACCAAGACTGCCAGTGACACACACACACACACACGGTACCAAGACTGCCAGTGACACACACACACACACGGTACCAAGACTGCCAGTGACACACACACACACACGGTACCAAGACTGCCAGTGACACACACACGGTACCAACTCTGCCAGTGACACACACACACACACGGTACCAAGACTGCCAGTGACACACACACACGGTACCAAGACTGCCAGTGACACACACACACGGTACCAAGACTGCCAGTGACACACACACACACACACGGTACCAAGACTGCCAGTGACACACACACACACACGGTACCAAGACTGCCAGTGACACACACACACACACACACACGGTACCAAGACTGCCAGTGACACACACACACACACACACGGTACCAAGACTGCCAGTGACACACACACGGTACCAAGACTGCCAGTGACGGGCACAGTTGTTTTCTTTCCTAAGATATAGAGAGTCCATGACGTCATCAATTACTAGTGGGAATATCACTCCTGGCCAGCAGGAGGCAACGAGCACCACAGAAAAAGCTGTTAAATGTCCCTCCCCTACCCATAATCCCCAGTCATTCTCTTTGCCTTTGTAAATGGAGGAGGTGAAGTATTGGTGTCTGAAGAAAATTGGATTTCTTTCGCTACAAGCAAGATTTTTTTGGGTTTATCTGTAGTCCACGTTAATCTCTTCAGTAGGGTAGTGGTGGCTTTAAAGCATTTAGGAACTTGTAAGGTGGGTCTTGCTTCGTTTTCCTAACATATTTGCTGCCCTAGTATAGAAAGGTTTACTCTGTTCTTTCTTTTTTTACACAGGTCTCTGTAAGGGTGTGTGTCATTTCACGCCTTGTGAGCTGTCTCTGCCGGACAGCTAGATTGCAGGTAAGTGCATTCTTGTCTTCTAGGTGCAGGCTTGCGCTTGACAATAGTATGGCTACAATAAATTCTGGGGACACATTTATCCTAATAAGGATTTTATTTTGGAAGAACGCAGGCACTGATAGTGAGAGACTGAGGGATTAATTGGGAATGATTAACCTGCTTATGTCTTTTGGCTCAATTATTTTTTATTGGGGTATGTGTGGTAAATGTTTTGGTTTTTTACATTCCACTTTGTGAGAGGGATCGTTTTTAGCTCTGCATTACGATATGTGCAGATATAGAGCCCATCCGGATTATAACGTTTTCAATTGCTGACAGGTAGCAAGCGTTAGTATTGGGCTTATTGTAACGTAGTCGTCCTGGGATCGCGCACTTTTTTAATGGGCGTAGCTCCCTTCAGTTTGTCATGTGACTCGTTCTTCCTCTCTGTCTTTGAGATCGTTCGTGTCGGAGCCGCTTTCTTTTCTTCCTGCAGCTATCCGGACTACTAGAGGCTTTTTAATTGCAGATTGAAGTTGTGGTTATTCTGTTAGTGGTGTAGAGGTGGGGAATATTATTTTTTCCTCCTTGGGGTAAATTACAATTGTGTGTTTAAGGGAATGAAAGTTTTTCTTAAAGAGACAAAGTTTTTTATTTTTTTGTCTCTTACATCTGTTTTTGGGGCTATGTCTGACATGGAGCAGGAGTCTGCTCTTATGAATACCTGTTTATTGTGTTTAGGGGCCCAAATTGTTACCCCTATGCAATTTGCAATTTTGTTCCTCATGTGTAGAGAGGACATTTGAAATGTAAAGATAGTTATTTTTGATGAGCCTAATGTCTCTGTGTGATGCTGTTCAGGCAATGCCACAGCTTTCTCCTATCACGTGCCAAGCCTCTATTGTGTCAAATGCATTAGAGATTCAAATAGTAAGGTTTCTGTTCTGTATGTTGCTACACAGGTTGCTCCCCCTCTTAAGTCTGATGAGGAGGATACGTCGGTAGCTTCTGAGGGTGAAATCTCAGATTCGGACAGTATAATTCCTCCTTCTGATGCTGAAGTAGTATCCTTCAGATTTAAGCTTGAACACCTCTGTGTTTTGTTAAAGGAGGTTTTGGCTACTTTGGATGACTCCAATATGCCTGTCGTTGTCAACCCTAAGAAATCTAGTAAACTTAATAGATATTACAATGTTTCTTCCTCTGCGGAAGTGTTTCCTGTTCCAGGCCGTGCAACAGAGATTATTACACAGGAATGGGAGAAGCCAGGGATTTCTTTTTCCCCGTCTTTAAAAGGATTTTTCCTGTCACTGACTCCATTAAAGATTTGATGCGCATGGTGCCTAAAGTAGAGGGGGCTATGTCTATTCTGGCTAAGAGAACTACAATTCCTATAGAGGATAGTTGCTCTTTTAAGGATCCAATGGACAAAAAGCTGGAGGCTTATTCGAAGATGATGTATCTTTATCAAGGTCTTCAATGGCAACCTGCAGTTAGTATTGCCACTGTGCCTAGTGCGGCATCCTTTTTGTTCAACGCCTTGCCTGATTCTCTTCAGGTAGAGACTCCTTTGGAGGACATCCAAGCTAGGATTAAGGCTCTCAAGCTAGCTAATCCCTTTATTTCTGATGCTACCATGCAAGTTATTAGACTGGGAGCCAAAATATCTGCCTTCGCTGTGCTAGCGCGCAGGGCGTTGTGGCTAAAATCTTTCTCAGCTGATGTTTCTTCTAAGTCCAAGCTTCTGGCACTTCCTTACAAGGGTAAAACCTTGTTTGGACCTGGTCTGACAGAAATAATTTCTGATATCACAGGTGGAAAAGGGTCTTTTCTTCCACAAGACAAGAAGAATAAACCTAAAGGACATCAGAGTAATTTTCGTTTGTTTCGTAACTTCAAAGGAAAATTTTCCTTTTCCTCTTCCAGGCAGGAACAGTCCAAGTCTTCTTGGAAACCCAATCAGTCTTGGAACAAGGGGAAGCAATCTAAGAAGCCTGCAGCTGAGTCTAAATCAGCATGAAGGGTTTGCCCCCGATCCGGGATCAGATCAAGTGGGGGGGCAGACTTTCTCTGTTTTATCAAGCATAAATATGAGAAGTCCCAGATCCCTGGGATGTGGACATAGTATCTCAGGGTTATGGACTCTCTATATCCGGAAATAAATAAATGTGTAAGGTAAGCATATATTTTGGGGGGGGGCAGGTTTACCATTCTTGGCTGCCTGAAACAAATAAACCAGTTTAAGTGTCCAGTATTTTTATATAGATTTTACTGCACAGCCAGCTCAAATACTGGACATCTTGCAACCTTATCCATAGATAAACGTAGAGACATGGAAGTGATACTTTAACGTTAAGACAATGTGGTTCTCATAGAAATAAGGTACTTTCAGTACAGTACATTTGTCAAATATATATGCAGAAATATCTTAGCAGAGAATTAAAGGGCATTTATAGTGAAAACAATTTCATGTGATTCTATCACTAGTAACCCTGTTTTTAACCTCCACAAAGGGGTTAAAGTACCGCTTGGGTGCCACAGGGAACTGCAGGTGCCAAGAGAAAACTGCCATTGATCCAGTCAGAAGAGGCAATGCTGATTGGCGCAGATTGGGTTTTCCATGGAGTTTGTAACTCTCACAAAGAAGAAAATATACAGGAGCTGTACAAAATGAAATGTTTCATATGGTTTTATAACAGCAGATAATTATAAATGTTACGGTGATTGATTAGTTCTGTACTTGGTAATTAGTGTTAAAGGGACACTGAACCCCAAGTTTTTCTTTCATGATTCAGATAGAGCGTCAATTTTAAGTAACTTTCTAATTTTCTCCTATTATCATTTTTTCTTCATTCTCTTGTTATCTTTATTTGAAAAAGCAGGAATGTAAAACTTACAAGCCGGCCCATCTTTGGTTCAGCACCTGGGTACTACTTGCTGATTGGTGGCTGAATGCAGCCACCACTCAGCAAGATAGAGTGCAGAGACTTTTCTATATACTTCTATAATCAAAATTACTTTGCTCTCTTAGAATCCTTTGTTAAAACCATCTGGGAGTTAGGTCAGCACTCGTGTAACTTAATTAAAGGGACATGGCACGCACATTTTAGCATGTATGTGAGAGCAGAGGTTGAACATGTTATAAATATGTTTTGTATGAAGAAGGGTTAAATACGTAAATGAAATTATCAGGAAGAGCATGAATATGTACAACGGACTCCTAGAATCTAAAGCTCATTGGCTGGCTTGAACAAAAGAGAACACATTTTTTAAAAAACAAAAAAACAAGCGTTCTCTTTTAGGTGGAACAGAGATCATTTTTTGAGTATTGTCCTTATAATTGTACCACTGCAAAGTTTCCCTAGGTTTTTTTTCTTTTAAATGTTGACAACTGCATATCAAACAAGAAGACCATAAAAACCAGATGCGGCCGGTTCATTAGCTGAATTTGCCTTATGGCCCTAAACTTGTTGCTGCAAATGCTGCTCCTGTTTGAATCTCTAAAGCTTTATTTATTCCACAAAGCCATAGTTTCACAGAAATTTGCAGAATTGCCGTGAATACCCTAATGCTATTAACAATGGTGAGATCAACTCTGATTTTTTTCTAACCATATAGAGAAATAATGGTATTTTGTCAGAAGATTCCAGTTCTCTATCTTGTCAAATAGAAATTTCTGTGCTGAAAAGTATGACAGCAAATAGGACTCTGAAGTGGTGTTGTTAGAAATATTTGGGGTCCAGATTCACTTGTTAGTTAGATTTATGGTGTGTAATACAGTGTTCTCCACAGAACATGTTTCCTGCCGGGTGGCATTATGAAGCAGCCGGGTGGCATTATGAAGCAGCCGGGTGGCATTATGAAGCAGCCGGGTAGGGGCAGTGTAATACTTTTCTTTCATGTAATTAGCAAGAGTCCATGAGCTAGTGACGTATGGGATATACATTCCTACCAGGAGGGGCAAAGTTTCCAAACCTCAAAATGCCTATAAATACACCCCTCACCACACCCACAATTCAGTTTTACAAACTTTGCCTCCGATGGAGGTGGTGAAGTAAGTTTGTGCTAGATTCTACGTTGATATGCGCTCCGCAGCAAGTTGGAGCCCGGTTTTCCTCTCAGCGTGCAGTGAATGTCAGAGGGATGTGAGGAGAGTATTGCCTATTTGAATGCAGTGATCTCCTTCTACGGGTCTATTTCATAGGTTCTCTGTTATCGGTCGTAGAGATTCATCTCTTACCTCCCTTTTCAGATCGACGATATACTCTTATATATACCATTACCTCTGCTGATTCTCGTTTCAGTACTGGTTTGGCTTTCTACAAACATGTAGATGAGTGTCCTGGGGTAAGTAAATCTTATTTTCTGTGACACTCTAAGCTATGGTTGGGCACTTTATTTATAAAGTTCTAAATATATGTATTCAAACATTTATTTGCCTTGACTCAGAATGTTCAACTTTCCTTATTTTCAGACAGTCAGTTTCATATTTGGGATAATGCATTTGATTTAATCATTTTTTCTTACCTTCAAAAATTTGACTTTTTTCCCTGTGGGCTGTTAGGCTCGCGGGGGCTGAAAATGCTTCATTTTTTTGCGTCATTCTTGGCGCGGACTTTTTTGGCGCAAAAATTCTTTTCCGTTTCCGGCGTCATACGTGTCGCCGGAAGTTGCGTCATTTTTTTGACGTTATTTTGCGCCAAAAATGTTGGCGTTCCGGATGTGGCGTCATTTTGGCGCCAAAAAGCATTTAGGCGCCAAATAATGTGGGCGTCTTATTGGCGCTAAAAAATATGGGCGTCCCTTTTGTCTCCACATTATTTAAGTCTCATTTTTCATTGCTTCTGGTTGCTAGAAGCTTGTTTTTTGGCATTTTTTCCCATTCCTGAAACTGTCATTTAAGGAATTTGATCAATTTTGCTTTATATGTTGTTGTTTTTTCTCTTACATATTGCAAGATGTCTCACGTTGCATCTGAGTCAGAAGATACTACAGGAAAATCGCTGTCTAGTGCTGGATCTACCAAAGCTAAGTGTATCTGCTGTAAACTTTTGGTAGCTATTCCTCCAGCTGTTGTTTGTATTGATTGTCATGACAAACTTGTTAAAGCAGATAATATTTCCTTTAGTAAAGTACCATTGCCTGTTGCAGTTCCTTCAACATCTAAGGTGCAGAATGTTCCTGATAACATAAGAGATTTTGTTTCTGAATCCATAAAGAAGGCTATGTCTGTTATTTCTCCTTCTAGTAAACGTAAAAAATCTTTTAAAACTTCTCTCCCTACAGATGAATTTTTAAATGAACATCATCATTCTGATTCTGATAACTTTTCTGGTTCAGAGGATTCTGTCTCAGAGGTTGATGCTGATAAATCTTCATATTTATTTAAAATGGAATTTATTCGTTCTTTACTTAAAGAAGTTCTAATTGCTTTAGAAATAGAGGATTCTGGTCCTCTTGATACTAATTCTAAACGTTTGGATAAGGTATTTAAATCTCCTGTGGTTATTCCAGAAGTTTTTCCTGTTCCTAATGCTATTTCTGCAGTAATTTCCAAAGAATGGGATAAATTGGGTAATTCATTTACTCCCTCTAAACGTTTTAAGCAATTATATCCTGTGCCGTCTGACAGATTAGAATTTTGGGACAAAATCCCTAAAGTTGATGGGGCTATTTCTACCCTTGCTAAACGTACTACTATTCCTACGTCAGATGGTACTTCGTTTAAGGATCCTTTAGATAGGAAAATTGAGTCCTTTCTAAGAAAAGCTTATCTGTGTTCAGGTAATCTTCTTAGACCTGCTATATCTTTGGCTGAGGTTGCTGCAGCTTCAACTTTTTGGTTGGAAACCTTAGCGCAACAAGTAACACATCATGATTCTCATTATATTATTATTCTTCTTCAGCATGCTAATAATTTTATCTGTGATGCCATCTTTGATATTATCAGAGTTGATGTCAGGTTTATGTCTCTAGCTATTTTAGCTAGAAGAGCTTTATGGCTTAAGACTTGGAATGCTGATATGGCTTCTAAATCAACTCTACTTTCCATTTCTTTCCAGGGTAACAAATTATTTGGTTCTCAGTTGGATTCTATTATCTCAACTGTTACTGGTGGGAAAGGAACTTTTTTACCACAGGATAAAAAATCTAAGGGTAAAAACAGAGCTAATAATCGTTTTCGTTCCTTTCGTTTCAACAAAGAACAAAAACCTGATCCTTCATCCTCAGGAGCAGTTTCAGTTTGGAAACCATCTCCAATCTGGAATAAATCCAAGCCAGCCAGAAAGGCAAAGCCTGCTACTAAGTCCACATGAAGGTGCGGCCCTCATTCCAGCTCAGCTGGTAGGGGGCAGGTTACGTTTTTTCAAAGAAATTTGGATCAATTCTGTTCACAATCTTTGGATTCAGAACATTGTTTCAGAAGGGTACAGAATTGGTTTCAAGATGAGACCTCCTGCAAAGAGATTTTTTCTTTCCCGTGTCCCAGTAAATCCAGTAAAAGCTCAAGCATTTCTGAATTGTGTTTCAGATCTAGAGTTGACTGGAGTAATTATGCCAGTTCCAGTTCAGGAACAGGGGATGGGGTTTTATTCAAATCTCTTCATTGTACCAAAGAAGGAGAATTCCTTCAGACCAGTTCTGGATCTAAAAATATTGAATCGTTATGTAAGGATACCAACGTTCAAGATGGTAACTGTAAGGACTATTTTGCCTTTTGTTCAGCAAGGGAATTATATGTCCACAATAGATTTACAGGATGCATATCTGCATATTCCGATTCATCCGGATCATTATCGGTTCCTGAGATTCTCTTTTCTGGACAAGCATTACCAGTTTGTGGCTCTGCCGTTTGGCCTTGCTACAGCTCCAAGAATTTTTACAAAGGTTCTCGGTGCCCTTCTGTCTGTAATCAGAGAACAGGGTATTGTGGTATTTCCTTATTTGGACGATATCTTGGTACTTGCTCAGTCTTCACATTTAGCAGAATTTCATACGAATCGACTTGTGTTGTTTCTTCAAGATCATGGTTGGAGGATCAATTTACCAAAAAGTTCATTGATTCCTCAGACAAGGGTAACCTTTCTGGGTTTCCAAATAGATTCAGTGTCTATGACTCTGTCTTTAACAGACAAGAGGCGTCTAAAACTGATGGCAGCTTGTCGAAACCTTCAGTCACAATCATTCCCTTCGGTAGCCTTATGCATGGAAATTCTAGGTCTTATGACTGCTGCATCGGACGCGATCCCCTTTGCTCGTTTTCACATGCGACCTCTTCAGCTTTGTATGCTGAATCAATGGTGCAAGGATTACACAAAGATATCTCAATTAATATCTTTAAAACCGATTGTTCGACACTCTCTAACGTGGTGGACAGATCACCATCGTTTAATTCAGGGGGCTTCTTTTGTGCTTCCGACCTGGACTGTAATTTCAACAGATGCAAGTCTCACAGGTTGGGGAGCTGTGTGGGGATCTCTGACGGCACAAGGAGTTTGGGAATCTCAGGAGGTGAGATTACCGATCAATATTTTGGAACTCCGTGCAATTTTCAGAGCTCTTCAGTTTTGGCCTCTTCTGAAGAGAGAATCGTTCATTTGTTTTCAGACAGACAATGTCACAACTGTGGCATACATCAATCATCAAGGAGGAACTCACAGTCCTCTGGCTATGAAAGAAGTATCTCGAATTTTGGTTTGGGCGGAATCCAGCTCCTGTCTAATCTCTGCGGTTCATATCCCAGGTGTAGACAATTGGGAAGTGGATTATCTCAGTCGCCAAACGTTGCATCCGGGCGAATGGTCTCTTCACCCAGAGGTATTTCTTCAGATCGTTCACATTTGGGAACTTCCAGAAATAGATTTGATGGCGTCCCATCTAAACAAGAAACTTCCCAGGTATCTGTCCAGATCCCGGGATCCTCAGGTGGAGGCAGTGGATGCATTATCACTTCCTTGGAAGTATCATCCTGCCTATATCTTTCCGCCCCTAGTTCTTCTTCCAAGAGTAATCTCCAAGATTCTGAAGGAATGCTCGTTTGTTCTGCTGGTAGCTCCGGCATGGCCTCACAGGTTTTGGTATGCGGATCTTGTCCGGATGGCCTCTTGCCAACCGTGGACTCTTCCGTTAAGACCAGACCTTCTGTCACAAGTTCCTTTTTTCCATCAGGATCTGAAATACTTAAATTTAAAGGTATGGAGATTGAACGCTTGATTCTTCGTCAAAGAGGTTTCTCTGACACTGTGATTAATACTATGTTACAGGCTCGTAAATCTGTATCTAGAGAGATATATTATAGAGTCTGGAAGACTTATATTTCTTGGTGTATTTCTCATCATTTTTCTTGGCATTCTTTCAGAATTCCGAGAATTTTACAGTTTCTTCAGGATGGTTTAGATAAAGGTTTGTCCGCAAGTTCCTTGAAAGGACAAATCTCTGCTCTTTCTGTTCTTTTTCACAGAAAGATTGCTATTCTTCCTGATATTCATTGTTTTGTACAAGCTTTGGTTCGTATAAAACCTGTCATTAAGTCAATTTCTCCTCCTTGGAGTTTGAATTTGGTTCTGGGGGCTCTTCAAGCTCCTCCGTTTGAACCTATGCATTCATTGGACATTAAATTACTTTCTTGGAAAGTTTTGTTCCTTTTGGCCATCTCTTCTGCCAGAAGAGTTTCTGAATTATCTGCTCTTTCTTGTGAGTCTCCTTTTCTGATTTTTCATCAGGATAAGGCGGTGTTGCGAACTTCTTTTGAATTTTTACCTAAAGTTGTGAATTCCAACAACATTAGTAGAGAAATTGTGGTTCCTTCATTATGTCCTAATCCTAAGAATTCTAAGGAGAAATCGTTGCATTCTTTGGATGTTGTTAGAGCTTTGAAATATTATGTTGAAGCTACTAAATCTTTCCGAAAGACTTCTAGTCTATTTGTTATCTTTTCCGGTTCTAGAAAAGGCCAGAAAGCTTCTGCCATTTCTTTGGCATCTTGGTTGAAATCTTTAATTCATCTTGCCTATGTTGAGTCGGGTAAAACTCCGCCTCAGAGAATTACAGCTCATTCTACTAGGTCAGTTTCTACTTCCTGGGCGTTTAGGAATGAAGCTTCGGTTGATCAGATTTGCAAAGCAGCAACTTGGTCCTCTTTGCATACTTTTACTAAATTCTACCATTTTGATGTATTTTCTTCTTCTGAAGCAGTTTTTGGTAGAAAAGTACTTCAGGCAGCGGTTTCAGTTTGAATCTTCTGCTTATGTTTTTCGTTAAACTTTATTTTGGGTGTGGATTATTTTCAGCAGGAATTGGCTGTCTTTATTTTATCCCTCCCTCTCTAGTGACTCTTGTGTGGAAAGATCCACATCTTGGGTAATCATTATCCCATACGTCACTAGCTCATGGACTCTTGCTAATTACATGAAAGAAAACATAATTTATGTAAGAACTTACCTGATAAATTCATTTCTTTCATATTAGCAAGAGTCCATGAGGCCCGCCCTTTTTTTGTGGTGGTTATGATTTTGTATAAAGCACAATTATTCCAATTCCTTATTTTATATGCTTTCGCACTTTTTTATCACCCCACTTCTTGGCTATTCGTTAAACTGAATTGTGGGTGTGGTGAGGGGTGTATTTATAGGCATTTTGAGGTTTGGGAAACTTTGCCCCTCCTGGTAGGAATGTATATCCCATACGTCACTAGCTCATGGACTCTTGCTAATATGAAAGAAATGAATTTATCAGGTAAGTTCTTACATAAATTATGTTTTTTCTTCTATCCAAAGCACAAATTAATTACATGTTAATATTGATTCATCTTAATCTTGATTTAGCCAAATGATTAGTACAGTCAGCCGGTGCCCCTACTTTCTTTGCTTTGTACATTCTTTTTTAAGAACTGGGTGCGCCACATGTTTAGTCCTCCTTCAGTTAATTTGATAATGTTTCCCATTATACAATTACCCAGAATTCTCTATCACAAATCAGTTGTGGCTGGGAGATTAGAATACTAACAACAATATATCTCCTTTTGTTAAACTGGCGATTATATTGTTTTCTTTGGTAACAACCTTCATTACTTTATTTCCTATCATAAGAACATTTTGTCTCAAGAGCGTTTCTTTAAAGTCTTCTTTTATCAGAGGTTTAGTACTTCAATAGAAGTTTTGTGTTCTCGTTGGCCTTTAAGGGAGGGTACAAAAAAACCTGAAGCAGAGGTAAAGCAATATATGAAAAATGATAAACGTATCCACTCTGTCATCGGAGCTCTGTATTAAAAGCAAAGAAATAGATGCCTTGCTTGTGACTCTTCCATACAGAGCATACATCATCGCGTGGACTGAGAGACAAAGAGAATATAAATTTGTTCTGAGAAATTTGACAGACTACGAGATGAACACAATATATTCCATGTTTCTAAAGCAGTTCTCTGCAAGTTATAGTTTGTCATTCTCCAAGAGGTGTTCAAACTATTTTAATGCCTTAGATTTAAATGTAATTTTTTTTATGTATTTTGGACAGAAACTTTTAGTACTTAACCCAGTGAGTGCTAGAAAGAATTTGCTTACAGAGGTTGTTAATGTAACACTTTGTGTCTTCAGGTTCAAGTGACTATAGATGCTAAACAAAATTATGTATTTAAACTGTAGGTCAATTTTCATGTGATAGTGCCCGGTTTTTTAAAAAAACTATTAGAAATAGGGGCACTTTCATTCATGAAAATTGACATAGCACCGTATTTTAAAAATACTTACCTTGTTCTTCTGAAACACTGGATTGCCGTTCTGAAACAATGCCCCGCCTGCTGCTTCCTGGTTTACTTACCCAGCAATGACGAAACCAGCTTCCCCCAATCACGGCGTTGCCTCAGGCATTGTTTACCCCGGGGGGGAGCTGTGATTGGAGGATGCCGGAATCGCGGGCTGGTGAAGCACTGGAGCGGCTTCAAGAAGAAAATGTGAGTATATATTAAAAAAACTGCAAAAATGTCAATTTTCAGGAATAAAAGTGCCCTTGTTTTTAATGGTTTTTTTAAAAACCAGGCACTTTCACATGAAAATGAACCTTCACTTTAAAGCACAGATTAGTCTGAGAATAATGTTCAGGTGTTTTAAATTATATCAGTTGAGCAACTAATGACTGTGGGATCTAGAAGTGTCTACTCTCTCACCTATAAAAGGAAATGGAAAGCCCACATATTTTTAGAATTAAAGGGACAGTCAAGTAAAAAAAAACTTTCATGATTTAAATAGGGCATGTAATTTTAAACAACTTTCCAATTTACTTTTATTACCAATCAATGTGTTGATTACATTGGATATGGAGGAAACTAGTTCTCTTGATATTAAAACTAGCAAACGTTTAAATTCTGTTTATAAACCTCCTGTTGTTATTCCAGAGGTTTTTCCAGTTCCTGATGCTATTTCTGATATGATTTCTAAGGAATGGAATAAGCCTGGTAATTCTTTTATTCCTTCTTCAAGGTTTAAAAAATTGTATCCTTTGCCAGAAGTTAGATTGGCGTTTTGGGAAAAGATCCCCAAGGTTGATGGGGCTATCTCTACTCTTGCTAAACGTACTACTATTCCTACGGAAGATAGTACTTCTTTTAAAGATCCTTTAAATAGGAAACTTGAATCTTATCTAAGGAAAGCTTATTTATATTCAGGTCATCTTCTTAGGCCTGCAATTTCTTTGGCTGATGTTGTAGCTGCTTCAACTTTTTGGTTGGATACTTTAGCGCAACAAGTATCGGATCATGATTTGTCTAGCATTGTTAAGTTGATTCAACATGCTAATAATTTCATTTGTGATGCCATTTTTCATATTATCAAAATTTATGTTAAATATATGTATTTAGCTATTTTAGCTAGAAGAGCTTTGTGGCTCAAATCTTGGAATGCTGATATGACTTCTAAGTCCAGATTGCTATCTATTTCTTTCCAAGGTAATAAATTATTTGTTTCTCAGTTGAATTCAATAATTTCAACTGTTACTGGGGGGAAGGGAGTTTTTTTGCCTCAGGATAAAAAACCTAAGGGTAAATCTAAAGCTTCTAACCGTTTTCGTTCCTTTCGACAAAATTAAGGAACAGAAACCTAATCCTTCCACCAAGGAATCTGCTTCCAATTGGAAGCCTTCTTCAAATTGGAATAAATCCAAGCCATTTAAGAGATCAAAACCAGCCCCCAAGTCCGCATGACGGTGCGGCCCTCATTCCAGCTCAGCTGGTATTGGGCATATTAAAATTTTTCAAAGATGTTTGGATCAATTCGGTCCAAAATCATTGGATTCAGAGTATTGTCTCTCAGGGGTACAGAATAGGATTCAGAGTAAGACCGCCTGTGAGATTTTTTCTCTCACGCATTCCGGGAAAACCCAGTAAAGGCTCAGGCTTTCCTTAAGTGTGTTTCAGACCTGGAGTTATCAGGGGTAATCATGCCAGTTCCATTTCAGGAACAGGGTCTGGGGTTTTATTCAAATCTATCCATTGTCCCAAAGAAAGAAAATTCATTCAGACCAGTTTTGTATCTAAAGATTTTGAATTGATATGTAGGAGTACCAACTTTCAAAATGGTGACTATAAGGATTATTCTGCCTTTTGTTCAGCAAGGGCATTATATGTCCACAATAGACTTACAGGATGCATATCTTCATATTCCGATTCATCCAAATCACTATCCGTTCCTGAGATTCTCTTTTCTAGACAAGCATTACCAATTTGATGCTCTACCTTTTGGCATAGCCTTATATGGACGATATCTGGGTACTCGCTCAGTCTTTACGTTCTGCAGAATCTAACACGAATCAACTAGTGTTGTTTCTTCGGAGACATGGTTGGAGGATCAATTTACAAAAAAGTTCTTTGATTCCTCAGACAAGGGTAACCTTTTTAGGTTTCCAGATAGATTCAGTGTCCATGACTTTGTCTCTAACAGACAAAAGACGTTTGAAATTGGTTGCAGCCTGTTGGAACCTTTAGTCTCAGTCATTCCCTTCAGTAGCTATGTGCATGGAAGTTTTAGGTCTCATGACTGCAGCATCGGACGCGATCCCCTTTGCTCGTGTTTCATATGAGAGCTCTCCAGCTTTGTATGCTGAACCAATGTTGCAGGGATTATACAAGGATATCACAATTAATATCCTTAAATCCCAATGTTCGACTTTCTCTCACTTGGTGGTTAGATCACCATCGTATAATTTTAGGTGCCTCTTTTGTCCGTCCAACCTGGACTGTGATCACAACAGGTGTGAGTCTTTCAAGTTGGGGAGCTGTTTGGGGATCTCTGACAGCACAAGGGGTTTGGAAATCTCAAGAGGCGAGATTACCAATCAATATTTTGGAACTCTGTGTGATTCTCAGGTCTCTTCAGTTTTGGCCTCTGAAGAGAGAACCGTTCATTTGTTTCCAGACAGACAATACCACAACTGTGGCATATGTCAATCATCAGGGTGGGACTCATAGTCCTCAAGCTATGAAATAAGTATCTTGGATACTTGTTTGGGTGGAATCCAGCTCCTGTCTAATTTCTTTGGTTCATATCCCAGGTATAGACAATTGGGAAGCGGATTACCTCAGTCGTGAGACTTTACATCCGGGAGAATGGTCTCTCCACCCAGATGTGTTTTCTCAAATTGTTCAGATGTGGGGGCTTCCAGAAATAGATCTGATGGCATCTCATCTAAACAAAAAACTTCCAAGATACCTTTCCAGGGATCCTTAGGCGGAAGCAGTGGATGCATTGGCACTTCCTTGGGGTTATCAACTTGCTTATATTTTCCCGCAGAAGAGAAGAAGAGGCAGCACACTGGGTCTTTAAAAAAAAAAAATCGGAAATTTATTCCAGGATTGAAGTCATTAGACAAACATGCCAACACAGGAAGTAGAAAGGGGGCGTGTCCTTATATTTTCCCGCCTCTAGTTCTTCTTCCAAGAGTTATCTCCAAAATCATCATGGAGCAATTGTTTGTGCTGCTGGTAGCTCCAGCATGGCCTAACCGGTTTTGGTATGCAGATCTTGTTTGGATGTCCAGTTGCCAACCTTGGCCACTTCCACTAAGGTCAGACCTTCAAATCATTAAATTTAAATTTATGGAAATTGAACGCTTAGTGCTTAGTTATAGAGGTTTCTCTGACTCAGTGATTAATACTATGTTGCCGGCTCGTAAATCTGTTTCTAGAAAGATTTATTATCATGTTTGGAAGACTTAGATTTCACGGTGTTCTTCTCATAAATTCTCTTGGCATTCTTTTAGAATTCCTAGAATTTTATAGTTTCTTCAGGATGGTTTGGATAAAGGTTTGTCTGCAAGTTCATTGAAAGGACAAATCTCTGCTCTTTCTGGTTTATTTCACAGAAAGATTGCTAAACATTCTGATATTCATTGTTTTGTGCAGGCTTTGGTTTATATCAAGCCTGTCATTAGATCAATCTCTCCTCCTTGGAGTCTTAATTTAGTTTTGAAGGCTTTACAGGCTCCTCCGTTTGAGCCTATGCATTCTTTGGACATTAAACTACTTTCTTGGAAAGTGTTGTTTCTTTTGGCCATCTCTTCTGCTAGAAGAGTTTCTGAATTATCCGCTCTCTCTTGCGAATCTCCTTTTCTGATTTTTTCATCAGGATAAGGCGGTTTTGCGGACTTCATTTAAATTCTTACCTAAGGTTGTGAATTCTAACAACATTAATAGAGAAATTGTTGTCCCTTCCTTGTGTCCTAATCCTAAGAATTCTTTGGAGAGATCCTTACATTCTTTGGATGTGGTAAGAGCTTTGAAATATTATGTTGAAGATACTAAAGATTTCAGGAAGACTTCTAGTCTATTTGTTATATTTTCTGGTTCTAGGAAAGGTCAGAAGGCTTCTGCTGTTTCCTTGGCTTCGTTGTTAAAGTTTTTGATTCATCAAGCTTATTTGGAGTCAGGTCAAGCCCCGTCTCAGAGAATTACAGCTCATTCTACTAGATCAGTCTCCACTTCGTGGGCTTTTAAGAATGAAGCTTCAGTTGATTAGATTTGCAAAGCAGCAACATGGTCTTCTTTGCATACAGTTAATAAATTCTACCGTTTTGATGTATTTGCTTCTTCTGAAGCAGTTTTTGGTAGAAAAGTTCTTCAGGCAGCAGTTTCAGTTTGATTCTTCTGCTTATGTTTTAAGTTTTTCTTTTTATTTCTGAGAATTAACTTATATTTTGGGTTGTGGATTAATTTTTTTCAGCAAAAAATGGCTGTTTTTATTCTTATCCCTCCCTCTCTAGTGATTTTTGCGTGGAGTTCCACATCTTGGGTATTGCTATCCCATACATCACTAGCTCATGGACTTTTGCCAATTACATGAAAGAAAACATAATTTATGTAAGAACTTACCTGATAAATTCATTTCTTTCATATTTGCAAGAGTCCATGAAGCCCACCCCTTTTTATGGTGGTTCTGATTTTTTTTTTGTATAAAGCACAATTATTTCCAAATTCCTTTGTTGATACTTTTTACTCCTTTCTTTATCACCCCACTACTTGGCTATTTGTTAAACTGAATTGTGGGTGTGGTGAGGGGTGTATTTATAGGCATTTTGAGGTTTGGGAAACTTTGCCCCTCCTGGTAGGATAGTATATCCCATATGTCACTAGCTCATGGACTCTTGCCAATATGAAATAAATTAATTTATCAGGTAAGTTCTTACATAAATTATGTTTTTTCAGCGATTCATAAGTTTCCCTGCCCACTGTATCATGTGATAGCCATCAGCCAATTACAGACTCATATACACATACACATTGTGATCTCTTGCACATGCTCAGTAGGATCTGGTGCATCAGCAAGTGTGCATATAAAAAGCCTGAGAACAAATTGATCATGGAAATCAATTGGAAAGTTGTTTAAAATGACTTGCTCTATCTGAATGATGTTAGTTTCATTGTGACTTTAGTGTCCCTTTGTGTTCCTATAAAAGACACTCTGGTATAAAACAAAAGCCCTATTAGGTAAATTATATTATTAATCCAATTCCTTTATTTTAACCCCTTAAAAGAGTTAAGTGTAGTAAAAATTACACTCCTGGAACACCCCCATTCTGCTGCAGATGAGGATGTGGCCAGTTATTGGAGTATACACGTCTATGCCTTTAAAGCACAACTTTAAAGGGATATAAACAGTCTGGTTCATTGTAATAAAAATGCACTAAGCAGTAGGTTATACTTAATAGAGAGCATTGCAGTGTGTATTATTTATCATTTTAAAGGATTTTAGATTATTTTTTTTATATAACTTAATGTGTGCACGGTCCATTACTTCCTGTCACAACCCTAAAAGGAGGCTGGGGTTTCAAGAAGGCAAAGTAGCCATTTTTTTCTTTGAAGTGTTGCTAGGAAACATCTAATCTAACTGCAGTCAAACATAAATTGTGTCTAGTTGTATTTATTTGAGAGAACTATTGTTATACTAGATTGCCCCTTTTATACTTTATGGCTAATTGTAGAAATTGTACTTTAGCAGACAGGGGTTGCTTTATATTCATGGTGTCACTGTGAGCTACATGTGCTAAGTATAAATAAATCTGTGCTTGCACAACTGATCAGTATTCAACAGGGACAAATATACTTGCACTGACTCGCTCATCTTCTGCTGAAACTGTACTGGTGCAAAACATATTTCTTTTTAACTTAAACCCATACTGTCCCTTGTCTTGTGATCTACTGATCATCACTTAAAGGGACACGAAACCCAACATTTTTCTTTCATGATTCAGATAGAGAATACAATTTTACAACATTCTAATGTACTCCTTTTATTTAATTTTCTTCATTCCTTTGTTGAAGAAATAGCAATGCAGCCACCAATCAGCAGCTACTGAGCCTATTTCAAAATGCTTTTCAACAATGAATATACAGTGAATGAAGCAAATTGGATAATAGAAGTAAATTGGAAAGTTGCTTAAAATCACTGCTCTTTCTTAATCATAAAAGAAAAACTTTGGGTTTCAGGTCCCGTTAAGAGATCTGCTGGAAGATCTACCCTTGGACACATTGCTCTAGCAGTTGTGATATGTGTTGTATTCCTTCTGGAACAAGTGTTTCCCAGTTGCATTTGTCTTATGGCTGGCTGAGATTTACCAAGTTTAGAAAAGTTTTAGTCTAATTTTATAAATGACAATGACATTGTACAGTTGAAATGAATGTAAACTTAAGCGTACTCGCTCAAGTCATAGGATAGAATTTTAAAAATGAGTGATACTTTCTTTCATCAAATTGGTAATATATCCAGATCTTCTGAGATTTTTATTTTTTTAATTCTATAATACGTTCCTCCGTCCTCCATAGTTCTCAGTTGATTGACAGATGACGAATCGGCAATCCACTAATCGTTGGTGGATTACGACTAGTGAGTGGATTGCAGATTCATCATCTGTCAATCAATTGAGGACTATGGTGGGCAGAGGAACAGCGCTTATCGTTATAGCATTAAAAGCTAATAATCTCAGATGATCCGGATATATTACCAATTTGATAAATGAAAGTATCACAATTTTTAAAAATTCTATCTTATTATACTTGAGTACACTCAAGTTTACATTCACTTTAAGTTTCTGCACTATGCTCGACTCGATTTTTATTTTGAAGTTGCATAACTTTATTGAAAGTAATTTCCTTAGAATTGTTTTGTCTCTCTCATATGCACAGTATGTTTTGAGTCGTTCCTGCAAATACATCGGCCTGTGGCAGTTATTGTTTGTATGAATTTCTTTTGTTTTGTAGATAAGTGTTTTTCTGATCGTTTTCTAATTGACGGTGCCTGTTTTTCAACCTAATGACTTGTCAGTGACCACATCTATAAGTGACAGGCATCTTGGCAATGCTTACGCTAGTGTCGTGTCACTATCAATGTATTTAATAATTGCTTGATATTTTATGTGGCCTTCATCTAAATGCATTGTCAAAATTGTCCTAAATCTGTTGCATAGTTGCCTTGAAAGTAAATGGCTGTAAAATAATGAAACAGAGTAATTTGTCAGAGACAGGCACTGCTGAGAAACCCACAGAGAATAATCTTTCTCTTGGATTACAGAAAATGGAATATATTTCCCCCATTGAATGTGCTTTGTAAAGTAAAGGTTTTGTTAGACTGAATGAATGAAAAGGTAAAAAAATGTAAAAATATGATATCCGCCACAATAGAGCCAGATGCCCTTTAAATGGCTCACTGACTGCCAATATCAGGTGCAGATTGAATTAGAAGCCTTTGGATAATTGACCTGCGGTGTGCCTAAATTAAAATACATTAGCTTTGATTGAGCAACTTACAGAATGAAGTCACGGTCAGTTGTATTTTGGTGCAATTTGTTTCTTTTATACGTTCAAAGATAAAGCTGTGTCTTTTTTGGTCCTCACAAGTGGATACATTTGATTAAGACATAAAGAGACTTCATCACAGTCTTAGTATATTATAGTAATAACACACACATTTGCAAAACATCTGCATACAAAGTAATGATTTAAAATGTTTGTTTTGCAGTCCAGGGACATAACCCTTGAAAAGCCTCTTCACTAGAGTGCATACATTTAGGATTTATTTCCAATACCAGATATATTAAAACAGAAGTGCAGCTCAAATGATCTTTATTTTCACAGATATTTTAAGTTTCATTCTTTGCTAATACATCTGGTATCAGAACTAAACCGTTTGTACAATGAGTAACGAATCCCTAATGTATGCACATGTCTACTCTTCAGTAATCTTATCTCCTTTGTTGTGGCATGTTAAGGTCAGATATAATGAAGTTTTTTTCCACTGATCAAGCAATCACTGTGTAGAATGTGGATTTCTGGATGCTGACAGAACACAGAGCAATAATGAGAGCATTGCAGACATAATTTGGTTACCTATTAATAAACATTTTGTGGAGAATTACAATTTGAGTTTAGTTTACCTTATATATTTAACATTATGATCTCTATTTATCTGCATTGGCAGCTTTGTAGCCCTTGTGGTGCAGGCTCGCTAACCGCTATTTGAGTCATCAATCGTAAAAGCACTGCTTCCTATCCTCTATGCTACCTCAGAGGTGGCGCTGTTAAATCATTCCAGAATCTTAAGACTGGAGGTAATTAACAGACCCTAGACTTGAGAGACTTTAATAATAAAAAATAAATGCAGGCAGCAGACGAGCAGTACAGGACCGGTGCACAAGCAGTTAACCATGTTTGTTCTTCATATAAATGGCGCTTTGTCACAGTAGTAGACTAACATCCACTATAGTGAACAAATGACACAAATCATTTGTAGAATTGCATAAATGTCAATGAAGTATATAATATTCTCCCAACGTTTGCCTTATTTAGAGGAGCCGCTTTTCACTACACATGATTCAAAACGTGCTATTAAAATCTGTGTACTGTCTCTTTAAATAATGCCATTTTGGCATTTTAATAACCTTTTAAGTTTAAAAAACATTAAAGGATTACTTTGTTATAATTTTTAAGCTAAGCAACTAACATATTAAAGTTAATAAACATTAATTAAAACCTACTGACCTATATTTTCTCCAAAACGAAGTTTCATAACGTTCTAAAAGTTATATCTTTTATTCGCCGATGATTATTTTCAGCACTGCATGTTCAAAATACTTAAACCAATAACTTTGTGTTTAAAGCGCCATTTTGAAACCTAGGTATTGTAAACGGATTGGTACAGAGCAAAGGATACCCACGGAGTGGGTTTGGAAAACAATTAAATTTGCAGACTGATATACGGTAGAGATATGTTAATGAAATGCTATTGATAAAAAGCGGATTTGGGGTAGTTAGTTAGTAACAGGCATAGAAAATATTTACTTACAGTGACCCTTTAAAGGGACCGTCTAGTCAAAATTAAACTTTCATGTTTCCAATAGGGCATGTGATTTTAAACAACTTTCCAATTTACTTTTATTATCAAATTTGCTTTGCTCTCATGGTATTCTTTGTGGAAAGCTAAACCTAGCTAGGCTCATATGATAATTTCTAAGCCATTGAACCGCCCCTTATCTCAGTGCATTTTGACAGTTGGACACTGGAAGTTCATGTGCGCCATATTAGATAACATTGTGCTCACTCATGTGGAGTTATTTATGAGTCAGCTCTGATTGGCTAAAATATAAGTCTGACAAAAGAACTGAGATAAGGGGGCAGTCTGCAGAGGCTAAGAAACAAGGTAATCACAGAGGTAAAAAGTATATTAGTAGACTGTCTCTTTAAGCAGGCAACAGGAAATGTATGCAAGCTTGGGCGTTTACTGTAATATCTCTATAACACTTTCATAATATTTGAAACTTAACAGTATCACAGCTTTACCATAATCTTCAGCCCTTTGATTTATACACAAAGAGCCAGTTGTCTCTTAAATGGCGAGTCATCGTGAATCTTCAATAAAAGGCACTCTGAAATGGACAGATAAAATGAGCACAATTGGTTTAATAGATTAGGATATAAACTGCTTAATATTTAGCGATTTCTTTGTTGTGACAATGAAAAATTGAATGCGTGCATGATAACCGCCATTGTATTTTATTGTTCTGAAGGAGGAGATGCCCATGTGCAGATAGCTGATTGTGTGAATCCTTTATTTGCTAGTATTTCCAGGCAAAGTCATGAAAAGAAGTACAATTTCTGTTTTTGTGTTTTTAGTTGGCTTCAATTAGATAGCGTCATGATTAATTGCACGGCAGCTTTTCCTGTCAGTGGTGCAATAAACATGTCAAGCTTTAATATTAGCATTTACAAATTTGGACAATGGTGACCAGGCGTGTTCGGTTAAAAGAAAATTCCTTGGCTGAACTCAACAGCTTTCTTATTTGTCCTTTATTTTCTTTATAAAGCTTAATTGATGAAATCAAATGCCTTTTTCTCTTTTAAGACTACTTGCCGAGGTCATAAAGACATAAGGCATTTTAAACTCTGCAGGGTACCCCCCTGGTTTTCAACCGCTATGTAATTTACAAAGGCAAAGTTCTGTTATTTTCCAAAATTAAAAATCACTTTGGCATCTTCTGTTCTGTGAGGGAGTTTTTTTTGAGGGGGAAAAAAAGAGAGAGACTTGACATTTGTGATTTTACTCTTAGAGATTAAGTATTGCCCACTTGGGAAATAAACGTTACATATTTAAGATATCAAGTGGGTTCAGCAGGTAGTTGTAGATTAAGAGTGCTGTATTATGCTCCGATGCATTAATGTAATTACAGGATGTCACAATTGTGGGTTAGTCACAACTAGGGTCAGTCTCAGTAAAACCAACTTAAAAGTGGCCCACATAATATGTAAGAAGCAGCTTATAGTTAGTAACTTTATCTTCAATTATAAAATAATAAAAATATCTGAAAATGAAAACTTAATTAAAATAGAAATAGGAAAAAAAAAATATTTTGTTAACTGTAAGAATTGTTGATTAAGAACTGGGCACTTTAAATCTCTTGGGGACATTTTATATGTAAAAATGAGTTACATATTAAAGACTAGAAGGGTTTCCTTTAATGTAGGATTGCAATTTCAGTATGTCCCTACAACTAAGAGAATTACAAAAGGTCTACAATTGGTTGGGCTCAGGTTTCATGTTTTCTTTGACACATTTTTGGAATTTATCATTTGTGTTATTTTTATAGTATTAATCAACAACGATTATAAGGTATATTACTGACCGTCTGTCATGATAATCCCTCAATAGTCACCGTCCTACGTCACCTAACAGAAAATTATTTTGTTAGACAATGTTTGTTTGTGTGTGTGTGTGTGTATATATATATATATATATATATATATTTCTTTCCTATGATATGGAGAGTCCACAACGTCATTCCAATTACTAGTGGGAATATCACTCCTGGCCAGCAGGAGGCGGCAAATAGCAGCACAGCAAAGCTACTAAGTGTCACTCCCCTACCCATAATCCCCAGTCATTCTTGTTGCCTCAGTCAATGGAGGAGTTATAGTTTGGTGTCTGAATAAATGAATTCCTTTTTTGTGTAGTTTCCCTGCAAGCAAGGATTTGGGGTTTAGCTGAGTCCACATTAATCTCTTCAGTAGAATAGTGGTTGCTTTTAAGGAGATAGGAAGTTGTGAGGTAGTCCTTACTTTGTTTTCTAACACATTGCTACCCTGGTTATAGAAAGCCAGAGTGGGTTACTCTGTTCTTTCTTTTTCTACAGGTCCCTGTGAGGAGTATGTGTCCTCTCACACCTTGTAAGCGGTCATCCTGCCTGACAGCTAGATTGCAGGTAAGTGCCTTTTTTCCCTTCTAGGTATTGCAGACTGCACTTAATAAAGGTTGAGCTGCAACTTTAAGAAAATTGGGACATGTTATATCCTTTGTTTAGGATATTTATTTTCGGGGTGCAGGCACTGGGTAATGTGACTTACATACTGCTAAAGTTTAGCCTTTATTCGTATTTGTGGCTCATTTATGGGGATATGCTTTGTGTATTTCAAACATCCCCACTTTTAGAGGGCTTGCAGCTGCATTTTCTTCTTTGAGCATGTAAATTGTGAAAATGCATTATGGTCACAAGATACAGAGTATGTGTTGTTGCTGATCGTTTTTTTCTGTTTTACTAATGCCGGTCTGTTTTCAGTACTCGCGCTTTCAATTTTAGCTGCGCATTTACTTTGGCCGGATGATCATGTGACCCACTCTTCCGCTTTCAAATCTCTAAGCGGAGCTGCGTCTTTTCTTTTCCGACATTGCCGATCTTAAGAGGGAGCCAGGAGGGTGCGGGTTGTCTTTCCTTGCTAGTTTGTTTTCTGGAGGTCAGGTAGGGTACCCCAGTGTATCTGGGGTGTAGTGGTTGCCTGTATTTGATTTTGTTTTCATTGCAGTACCGCACTGAGGTAAAAAAGAATCTCTTAGAGACACTAGTTTTTTAATATAAATAAAAAAAGTTTTTATCTCAAATTAGTTTTTGGGGGAATTCTTTTGCTCAATATGGATATGGATCAAGAATCAGTTGCTTGTGACAAATGTCTATTATGCCTAGAGGCACAAATTGCTTTGCCTATGCAATTTTGTGATGCTTGCCTAGCTAGAACTATAGAGTGTAAAAATAAGATTTTGCCTTCTGAGCCCAATGTCTCTCAGGATGATGCTGTTCAGGCAATGTTACAGCTGTCTCCTCTAATGTCCCAAGCCTCAATGTTGTCACATACAGTGCCCTTCAGTTCCTCTCAGCCTCCTGGAGGAGTTCATTTGCCTGCAGAATTTGCTGCAAGGTATCTTCTGCGGTATCTGCAGCATTATCTGCTTTCCCTATGCTGGGAAAATGCAAGAGGAAAATAAATAATTCAGATAGTAAGGTTTCTGTTCCACCTACTGCTACGCAGGTTGCCCTCCCTCATAATTCTGATGAGGAGGTTATGTCGGTAGTCTCTGAGAGTGAAATCTCAGATTCGGACAGTATAATTCCTTCATCTGATACTGAAGAAGTTAACTTCAGATTTAAGCTTGAACACCTTTGTGTACTGTTAGAGGAGGTATTGGCTACTTTGGGCGGCTTTGATACTTCTGTTGTCAACCCTAAGAAGTCTAGTAAACTTAATAAATACTATGATGTTCCTTCCTCTGTGGAAGTGTTTCCTGTTCCAGACCGTGTGACAGTTTATTTCACAGGAATGGGAGAGACCAGGGATACCTTTCTCCCCGTCTCCTGTCTTTAAAAGATGTTTCCTGTTGCTGACTCCATTAAAGATTCATGGCGCACAGTGCCTAAAGTAGAAGGGGCTATTTCTACTGTGGCTAAGAGAACGATGATCCCTATAGAGGATAGTTGCTCCTTTTAGGACCCCATAGACAAGAAGCTGGAGGCTTATTTGAAAAAGATGTATGTTCATCAAGGACTTCAATGGCAACCTGCAGTTTGTATTGCTACAGTAGCAAGTGTGGCATCTTATTTGTGCGATCCTTGTCTGAATCAATTTTGGTAGAGACTCCATTGGAGGAGATCCAGGATAGGATTAAGGCTCTCAAACTAGTCAATTCCTTTTTTTCTGATGCTAACATGCAAGTTATTAGACTGGGAGCCAAGATGTCTGGCTTCACTGTCCTAGCCCGCAGGGCGTTGTGGTTAAAATCTTGGTCAGCTGATGTTACCTCCAAGTCCAAGCTTCTGGCGCTTCCTTACAAGGGTAAAACCTTGTTTGGACCTGGTCCGGCAGTAATAATTTCTGATATTACTGGGAGAAAAGGGTCTTGTCTACCACAAGACAAGAACAGAAGTCAAAGTAATTTTTGTTCTTTTTGTAACTTCAAAGGAAAGTCTTCCTCTGCCAAGCAGGAACAGTCCAAGTCTTATTGGAAACCCAATCAGTCTTGGAATAAGGGGAAGCAATCTAAGAAACCCACAGCTGAGTCTTAAGTCAGCATGAAGGGTCTAACCCCAGTCCGGGATCGGATCAAGTGGGGGGCAGACTTTCTCTGTTTTGTCAAGCGTGGATATGAGATTTCCCAGATCCTTGGGCTGTGGACATAGTATCTCAGGGTTACAAAATAGAATTCAAAACTTTCCCTCCCAGGAGCAGATTTCACCTCTCAAGATTTTCTGCAGAGAGGCATTCTTGATCTGCGTTCAGGACCTTTCCTCCCTGGGAGTGATTGTTCTTGTTCCAGTAAGGGAACAGGGCCTAGGATTCTATTCAAATCTGTTTGTGGTTCCCAAAAAAGAGGAAACTTTTTGACCCATTCTAGACCTAAAGTGTCTCAACAAGTTTCTCAGAGTACCGTCCTTCAAAATGGAAACCATTCGTTCCATTCTTCCTTTGGTTCAAGAGGGTCAGTTCATGACGACCATAGATCTGAAGGATACGTTTCTTCATGTTCCCATCTACAGGGATCATCATAAGTTCCTGAGATTTGCCTTTCTAGACACACTTTTTCAGTTTGTAGCTCTTCCGTTTGGACTTGCCACAGCTCCCAGAATTTTCTCAAAGGTTCTGGGGGCTCTCTTGGCAGTTATCAGGTCTCGGGGAATTGCAGTGCGCCCTACCTGGACGAAATATTGTTCAGGCGCCATCTTTTCAACAAGCAAACTCTCATAGAGAGATATTGTTGTCTTTTCTACGTTCCCACGGATGGAAAGTGAATCTGGAAAAGAGTTCCCTTGTTCCAGCTACAAGGGTGGTTTTCTTATCTATGAAAATGTTTCTAACAGAGGTCAGAAAATCCAAAATTCTCTCCTCTTGCCTCTTTTTAGTCTACTTTTCGGCCATCAGTGGGTCAATGTATGGAGGTAATTGGTCTGATGTTAGCTTCCATGGACATCATTCCCTTTGCTCGATTCCATTTGAGAGCTCTTCAGTTATGCATGCTCAGTCAATGAAATGGAGACCATTCAGATCTGTCTCAGAGGATAGATCTAGACCAGTCAACAAGAGACTCTCTCCCATGGTGGCTTTCTCAGGAGCATCTGTTTCAGGGCACATGCTTCCGGAGACCTTCCTGGGTGATTGTGACCACGGAAGCCAGCTTGCTAGGCTGGGGCACAGTCTGGGACTCGTTAAAGGCACAGGGTCTATGGACTCGGGAGGAGTCTGCTCTCACCATAAACATCTTGGAGTTGAGAGTGATTTACAATGCTCTGATGGCTTGGCCTCAGTTGTCCTTAGCCCGGTTTCTCAGGGTCTAGTCGGACAATATCACTTCAGTGGCTTACATCAACCACCAGGGAGGAACTCAGATTTCCTTAGCCATGAAGGAGGTGGCATGGATTATTCAGTGGGCGGAAGTTCACAATTGTTGTATTTCTGCCATCCACATTCCTGGAGTGGACAACTGGGAAGTGGATTTCCTGAGCACACAGACATTTCATCCCGGGGAGTGGGCTCTCCATCCGGAGCTGTTCTTCAGGTTAACCCTCAAATGGGGGGTGCCGGAGTTATATCTGATGGCATCTCGGCAGAATGCCAAACTTCCAAGGTACGGTTCAAGGTCAAGAGATCCGCAGGCTGCCCTGATAGATGCTGTGGTGGTTCCTTGGGATTTCAGTCTAGCATACCTGTCTCCTCCGTTTGCGCTCCTTCCAGGAGTCATTGCTCGTATCAAACAGGGGAGAGCGTTGGTAATTCTAATAGCTCCTGCATTGCCTCGCAGGATTTGGTATGCAGATCTAGTGAAGATGTCATCTCTGCAACCTTGGAGGTTGCCTCTGAGGAAGGACCTTCTAACTCAGGGTCCATTCCTCCATTCAAATCTCGTTTCTCTGAAGCTGACTGCTTGGAGATTGATTGCTTAGCTCTGTCTAAGCATGGATTTTCTGAGTCGGTCATTGAAACCATGATCCAGGCTCGCAAGCCTGTTACTCGAAAAATTTACCATAAGGTATGGGGTAAATACCTTTATTGGTGTGAATCAAAGGGCTACTCTTGGAATAGAGTTAGGATTCCTAGAATTTTACTTTTATTATATAAAACACTTTCAGCTATGGATTGGGCACTTTTTAATTAAAGTTGTTATATATTGTTGTATACATGCCTTGAGTCAGTAATTCAGCGCTCTTTTTTAGCAACTTTATTTGCGGCTAAATATTTGGTAGAGTCTGTGAAACATGCAAGGTTTTTTTTAGGAGCTAGTCATTTATTTATAAATTAGGATGCTAAGTATTATGTTAGCCTCATGGAATGTTGATAATCACTTTTCCATCTTAAAGTGAAAGTAAATTTTGGCCATCATTATTAATTACATAAATTAATCTTTAATCCAGTATTACAGTTGCTAACTTTATTTTAATATATTCTTTTTATTTTTGTGTAAAATTTTATTTGAAAAAGCATACCCTTTTGTATACTTCCTCTGCCCACCCGATCATTTCCTGCTTGATCTCCTATACACGTAAGAGCGGTCCAACCCCCGGCCATTGGGGGTATAAAGGTGCCATTTACTTTTTCTATAGTCCATTTTAAAAGCACAAGCTATGGAGGACTCTGATGCTACGGTATACCCGCCTGCTCAATTATGTTCCACATGCCTTGATAAAGTACTTATATCTAAGAAACCCAATATGTTTAGTACCACTGAGCCGTCCACCTCTGAGGGTTCTTCGTCCCTTGAGGTGCGTTCCCTGCAATCCTCTCCTATTACACATGCAGCTCCCCATTGCACGACTAATCCTCCTTCGGGAGGGGCCCTCTTACCGCCAAACTTTTCTGAACAGTTGCGAACAGCAGTGTCTTGCGGCCTTTAGTTCTTTTCCTCGCCCTGCTAAGCGCAAGCAAAAGGTTAACTACTGCTAACTTTCCCAGGGGTCATCTAACAACTTGCTGGATTTATCTGATACTAGATTATCTGCTGATGAAGAGGCCTCTGATACTTCAGAAGGGGCTCTTTCTGGGTTTGAATCGGCTGCCTCTTAACCTCCGGCTGCGGAGGAACCAGACTTTAGATTTAGGATAGAGCACTTACGCTTTCTTTTAAAGGAAGTATTGGCTAAGTTAGAGGTTCCGGAACCTAAGTTACCAGAGGAACCTTCTATTCCTAAGGTTTATGAGGACATGGTGGTGCCACAAACTTTCCCGGTTCCCGTTAAGATGGCAAATATTATTAAGAATGAATGGGAAAGACTCAGATCCTCTTTTTCCCCTTCTTCTTCCTTTAAGAAATTGTTCCTGGTTCCTGACTCCCAATTAGAGTTGTGGGGGTCTGTCCCTAAGGTGAATGGAGCTATCTCCACACTTGCTAAGCACACCACTATCCCGCTTGAGGATAGTTCGTTTAAGAAGCCCATGGATAAGAAGCTAGAAATCCTGTTGAGAAAGATGTTTCAGCACACAGGAGTTTTATTGTGTGACTCAGAAATGATCCAGGTGGAAACTCCCCTGAAGGAAATCCAGGAACCAATTAAGGCCTTGAGGGTAGCTAATTTGTTTATTTGCAAATATGCAGATTATTTGCTTGAATGTCAAGATATCAGGCTTTTCTGTTCTAGTCCATAGGGCTCTGTGGCTGAAGTCTTGGTCTGCTGACATGACTTCAAAATCTAGAATACTTTCCCTCCCATTTAAGGGGAAAGTTCTTTTCTGTCCAGGACTGGACTCTATCATATCCACGGTTACTGGTGGCAAGGGTGCCTTTTTACCGCAGGATAAGAAGAACAAACCTTAAGGGCTGGGTCGCAATTTTCGTCCCTTTTGTTCTGATAAATCCCAATGCCAGCAGCCCTCCGTGAAGCCTGATCAGTCCAAGGGAACTTGGAAACCATCTCAATCTTGGAATAAATCCAAGCAGAACAAGAAGCCTGCCGCTCCCTGGATCGTGTTGGGGGCAGACTATCTCTCTTTGTGGAGGCTTGGCTAGGAGACATGCAAGACCCTTGGGTTCTGGAGGTCATTGCTCAGGGTTACAGGATAGGTTTCAAATCTCATCCACCCGGGGGCAGAATCCTCTTATCAAACCTGTCTTCAAGACCAGAAAAATTAGATGCTTTTCTAGGATGCGTGAGGGATCTCTCCTCCCTAGGAGTGATGGTGCCAGTACCTCTAGCAAGAGGTCTGGGATACTACTCAAACCTTTGTTGTGGTCCCAAAGAAGGAGGATAAGTTTCGCCTGATTCTAGACCTAAAGTGCTTAAACAAGTTTCTGTCGTTGTCATCGTTCAAGATGGAGACGATAAGGTTTACTCTGCCCTTAGTTCAAGAAGGACAGTTCGTGAAAATGATCGACTTGAAGGATGCTTTCATTCATGTGCCAATACACAAGGATCACTCCAAGTTCATAAGATTCGCTTTTCTGGGCCAGCACTTTCAGTTTGTAGCCCTTCCTTTTGGTTTGGCTACTGCTCCAAGAGTCTTTACAAAGGTTCTGGGGGCTCTGCTCGCGGTGGCGAGATTCAGAGGTGTTGCAGTAGCGCCTTATTTGGACGACATCCTAGTCCAAGCTCCGTCCAGCGGCCAGAAGACCATTTGAGAGCTCTTCTACTTTTTTTTCAATCTCATGGATGGAAGATAAACTTAGGAAAGAGGTCTCTGGTTCCCGAGGGTACGATAATAGATTCCATATCCATGAAGATATTCCTTACAGACCAGCGACATTGCAAAATTATGTCTAAATGTCTTGCCCTCCAGACCTCCTTATGGCCATCTATGGCCTGGTGTATGGAGGTGATTGGGCTCATGGTGTCCAGCATAGATTTTATTCCATTCGCCATCTCAGACCTCTTCAAGCAATGGAACGACGATCACTCAGATCTATCCCAACAGATTTCTCTGGACAACCGGTCGAGAGAATCACTCTTGGTGGCTCTGTCCAGATCGCCTGTCCCAGGGGACCTCCTCCTTGAGACCATCCTGGGAGATTGGGCCTCCTTTGTTTGTTTGTCCTACCTTCACTATGATCATAACAGATGCACGTCTATCAGGTTGGGGAGCTGTTTGGCGGTCTTTGACAGCACAAGGAGTTGCGAGGTTACCAATCTATATGTTAGAACTCTGTGCTATTTTCAGAGCTCTTCAGGCTTGGCCTCTATTAAGAGAGAATTGTATATTCGGTTTCAAACAGACAATGTCACAACAGTGGCATATGTCAATCATCAAGTGGGGGGGACTTGCAGTCCCCTATCAATAAAAGAAGCATCTCTAATCCAATTCTTGTCTAATCACTGTGATTCATATACCCGGTGTAGACAATTCGGAAGCGGATTATCTCAGCCGTCTACATCCAGGGAGTGGTCTCTCCATCCAAATGTGTTCTATCAGATTGTGCAGATGTGGGGTCCTCCTGACATAGATCGGATGGCCTCTTGTCTAAACAAGAAACTTCCCAGATACCTCTCCAGGTCCAAGGATCCTCAGGCGGAAATGATAAATGTTCTAGCAGTCCCATGGTTTTTCCAACCTGCTTACATTTTTTCACCTCTGGGAGTGATCTCAAAGATAATAATAGAACAATCTTATGTGTTTCTGATAGCACCAGCATGGCCTCACAGGTTCTGGTATGCAGACCTTGTCCAAATGTCCAGTTGCCAGCCTTTGTCACTTCCTATAAGACCAGACCTTCTGTCTCAAGGCCCAGTTTTCCATCAGGATCTCAAATCTCTAAATTTGAAGGCATGGAAATTGAACGCTTAGTTCTTAGTCATAGATGTTTCTCTGACTCGGTAATTAACACTATGATACAGGCTCGTAAGGCTGTTTCAAGTAAGATTTATCATAGGGTTTGGAAAACCTATATTACATGGTGTTCCACTCATAAATATTCTTGGCATTCTTTCAGAATTCCTAGGATTTTACAGTTTCTTCAGGATGGTTTGAATAAGGTTTTGTCTGCAAATACTTTGAAAGGACAAATTTCTGCTCTTTCTGTCTTATTTCATAGAAAGATTGCTAAACTTCCTGACATTCACTGTTTTGTTCAGGCTTTGGTTTGTATCAAGCCTGTTATTAAATCTATTTCTCCTCCTTGGATTCTCAATTAGGTTTTGAAGATTTTACAGGCTCCTCCTTTTGAGCCTATGCATTCTCTGGATATTAAACTACTTTCTTGAAAAGTGTTATTTCTTTTGGCTATCTCTTCTGCTAGAAGAGTTTCTGAATTATCTGCTCTCTCTTGTGAGTCTCCTTATCTGATTGTTCCATCAAGATAAAGCTGTTTTGCGGACTTCATTTACATTTTTGCCTAAAGTTGTGAATTCTAACAACATTAATTGGGAAATTGTTGTTCCTTTCTTGTATCCTAATCCTAAGAATACTCTTGAAAGGTCTTTACATTCTTTGGATGTGGAAAGAGCTTTGAAATTTTATGTTGAGGCTACTTTTTTCTTGCTCCAGGAAAGGTCAGAAAGCCTCTGCCATTTCTCTGGCATCTTGGTTGAAACTTTTGATTCACAAAGCTTATTTGGAGGCGGGGCAGTCTCCGCCTCAGAGAATTACAGCTCATTCTACTACATCAGTTGCCACTTCTTGGGCTTTCAAGAATGAAGCTTCAGATGATCAGATTTACAAAGCAGCAACTTGGTCTTCTTTGCATACTTTTACTACTTTTTACCATTTTGATGTGTTTGCTTCTTCGGAAGTAGTCTTTGGTAGAAAGGTTCTTCAGGCAGTTGTCTCAGTTTGATTCTAGTGCCTTTTTATTTTTTTGATTTGATTGAGTTTTTTTGACATTTTTAAGAAAACTTAATTATTTTTTGGGTTTCATTTCTCTGTACCTGATAAATTCATTTCTTTCATAGTGGCAAGAGTCCATGAGACCCACCCTATTTTTTTTTTTGTGGTTATGATTTTTTGTATAAAGGACTTTATTTTTTCCAGTTCCTCTTTTTGAATGCTTTTTACTCCTCCTTGTACACCTCACTTCTTGGCTACACGTTAACTAAGGTATGAGTGAGGTGGGAGGTGTATTTATAGGCATTTTGAGGTTTTGGTAACTTTGCCCTCTCCTGGTAGGAATGTATACGTCACTATCTCTTGGACTCTCTTGCCACTATGAAAGAAAGAAATTTATCAGGTAAGTTCTTACATAAATGATGTTATATATATGCATATATACTGTGTATACTTACATATACATATATATATATATATATATATATATATATATATATATATGTGTTTGTGTGTGTGTGTGTGTGTGTGTGTAAAACATATGTACTTCTGTATCACCTGTGGACTGACGCCTATTTCTGATTGCTAAATCGCTACACAAAATGTGCAGTATAGACACACTTTAACAAGTATACAATTGACATATAAACTTTAATCGGTTATCCCTAAACTCACTTCTGTTTGATCCTTTCCATTTGCAGCACATTGCTCCCTTCTCCATAAAACATGTTTTTGTCTTTAAAAAAAAAAAAGTGCATGTTTGAAGGTTTTAGAAACAGCAGCTAGTAATAAAAATACAGTTGATTAGTTATTAGTGTTAATTATTCAAACGTCCCACTGCAAACACTGTATTAACCTTAAATGGATCTTTTAATGTGATACATTTATTTGGGTCTGTAAAGTTACATTCATATCCTGCCTGTTGATACATAATAACCATTAGCATTGTTAGAAAGATTCCAGATTTATATATAGCAGTTTACAAGGACAGAGGGTTCCAGGGCTATCCATCTTGGCAATTTAATTGATGTTTTTTTTTTTTTGCCATTTATAAATTTTTAGCTCTTTCTCTATAGAGCACTATGTTGACCTAAATCTGAAGCTGAGCGCTGGTATATTCTCGGGCTCCTAGGGAATTCTTGTCAGGCTTGCTTCTCAAGTGACAAAGCTGTGAGCTCTGGAGGCTCATTATAGTATCTCACTGAGAAAGTCGCTTTGTAAAAATCCTTCCCAGCTCCTTGTTTTCTCTCTACTTAGTGAGGGGAGAGGAAGGTGGCACTCGCATGTTAAGCCTGTCAGGAGCAGATTGAAAGGAGAGCATTCTAAATGTCTTGGGGTATTCTCAAAGTTGCCTCATTGCACAGTTACCCAGTAATGTGCATTATGTCCACTGGCACAAAGGTTCAAAGCACAGTAAACGCCTTATGATTGTGATATAAAATATTTAATTATATGAAGTAAAAACAACTTTGTAATATACTTTTATTTATTTTGTCCCCCCTTCTTATGTAATTTTGGAAGTCTCAGAACACAAGTTAATCTATGGCAGGACAACAGAAATGTTTTGTAAGTACTAGGTGTTTACTGTCCTTTTAAATTCAAAAGCTAAACCGCTGATATTCTATACACACACATACATACATACAAGCACTATATGGCCAAAAGTATGTGGACACCTGATAATCCCACCTATATGAGGTTCTCATTCCAAAACCATTGGCACGAATATGGAGTTGTTACCCCCCCCCCCCCCTTGCAACTTTAGCAGCCGCAACCCTTCTGGGGAAGCTTTCCACAAGGTTGAGGAGTGTGTCTATGGATAAATGTACCCATTCAGCCAAAAAAAAACATTTGTGAGATCAGGCACTGAGGTTGAGCGAGAAGGTCTAGTTCACAAATGGCTCTGTGTAGGCCACTTAAGTTCTTCAACACCAAACTCATCAAGCCATGTTTTCATGGACCTCGCTTTGTGCACAGAGGCACACTCATGCTGGAAGAGGAAATAGACTTCCCCAAACTGTTGCCACAAAGGAAGCATCTAATTGTCTAAAATGTCGTAGTTCTGGATACAAAGAGGCCTAACCCAAACCAAACCATGAAAACAGCCCAAGAACATTATCCTTCCTCCATCAAACTTTAGAGAAGGTGCAATGTATTCCGGTAGGTAGGGTTCTCTTGGCATCCACCACACCCAGATTCTTCCATCAGATAGTGAAATGTGATTTCTCATGTTTGCATTGCTCCAGAATTGAGAGGCAGGGTGCTTTACACTACTCCAGCTGATGCTTACAATTATGCATGTTGGCGAAAGACCTGTGTACAGCTGCTTGTCTATGAAAACCAATTCAATAATGCCCCCAGTTCTTGTGCTGATGTTACTTCCAGAGGCAGTTAGGAATGCTGTAGTGAGTGATGCAACAGATGATAGGTAGACGGACTGTCCACTTGACAATAGGACCTACAGTTGATAAAACAGAATCTTGTGGCAAATGTGACATTCCATGAAAGTGCTACTGTTAAAGTCACAGGGCATGGATGTAAATTTTCATGTCCCTTTAAATCATTCTTGAGATAGTATTATACATATCCCATGCGTTCTAATGTTTACCTCTCTATAGGTGCTTGTTAATGAAGAACCCATTGGCATATTGTTGAATTTTTTTTAAGCATCATACTGTAATGTTGGTATTCCTCCTTCATATTCAGAACCCTGATTAGCACGATTACCAGCTCTCGCAATATTAGACATCTTTGTGTCAGACAGAGCTTTAGATAATTGGGTGCCTAGAAGAAATAATCCTGGATTTGCCTGGATCCTTGTGTGTTGCACTTTCACACTAATATACCTGGCGCTAAAAATAGTCAAATGCTGCTGCTGCCCGTGGCCATATTTGTCTAGCAAACAAATACTGAATTATGAATTTCCATTAGTCAGACAGAATGCAATTTTAGAAACTTTTCAACATATATTAAATGTACTTGATTTTTTTAGTTTCCTTTGTTAAAAAGCAAACTTAGTCTCAGGAGTAATTGGCAATGCACTGCTGAGAGCTATCTTGTGATTGGTGGCTATGCACATATGCCTGTTCTCATTAGCTCACCAGATGTGTTCAGCTAGTTACCAGCAATATATTGCTCCTCTAGAGCAGTGTTTCTCAACTTCAGTCCTCAGGACCCTTAACAGGCCAGATATTGTATCTCAACTAGAACACAGGTGAAAGATATAATGAAAACCTGGCTTGTTAAGGTTCCTGAGGACTGGAGTTGAGAAACACTGCCCTAGAGCTTGTGCTTGTAGTTAAGATCTTTGCAGGAGTAGTAGTGCAATAGTAAATATGCAAGCATAGAATGTTTTATGTCCCTTTAAACTTACATATCAGTAAGAAATATGGGCTGACTCGTTTGCCCCTCTGGATTGTAATCTGATTCTATATTAGGGATTCATTTTAATGGGGGGAAACTAAAACTAAGTGCAGATTTACTGAAGGAGGCTTTCAGCCATTTACGAATTCCCATACTAATCAGTAGAAAAGGCTTAAAAACCACACAAAAGCTATATATATATATATATATATATATATATATATATATATATATATATATATATATATATATATATATATATATATATATATATATATATATATATATATATAAATCAGGAGACAGCACTCACTGGTCTTGACAATACTGGATTTATTCAGTGACGTTTCGGGGAATACACCCCTTCAGGGTCTGATGAAGGGGTGTATTCCCCGAAACGTCACTGAATAAATCCAGTATTGTCAAGACCAGTGAGTGCTGTCTCCTGATTTCCATATTCTACACCATATTCTAGCACCCTGGCATTTGGAACTAAAGTGTTAGTGAGAGTGCACCTGCCAATACCTGCTGTGTATATATATATATATATATATATATCTGAGTAGGCAGTGTTTGGATGTAGATGCTTGGTGCATATGTGCATATACTCTCTGCACAGTAAAAGTGACCACAAGACCTCATAACTCTTACTGGATATGTATTGCAAAATTGCTTCTTTTAAAAACTAGAATGCATTCATGCACGTTTCATTTCTAAATTCTATTTCCTTTTAATATCGCCTTATGCAAACCATGTAAGGTGCACGTGAATGATTAGTCATATAAAAAAACAAATGTGACATGTAAAATATTTATTAAAAAAACCAAGATTTACCTATTCTAAACTCTTCTGCTGAAGACCATTAGGTACAAATAAAGCGTGCATGCATTAAACAGATGTTTGTTAAATAATAACTGTCTCATACTTTATCTGTCCTTAAAGGGACAGTCTACTCCAGAATTGTTATTGTTTAAAAAGATAGATAATCCCTTTTTCTCCAACATAGGTGTGTCCGGTCCACGGCGTCATCCTTACTTGTGGGATATTCTCCTCCCCAACAGGAAATGGCAAAGAGCCCAGCAAAGCTGGTCACATGATCCCTCCTAGGCTCCGCCTTCCCCAGTCATTCTCTTTGCCGTTGTACAGGCAACATCTCCACGGAGATGGCTTAGAGTTTTTTGGTGTTTAACTGTAGTTTTTATTATTCAATCAAGAGTTTGTTATTTTAAAATAGTGCTGGTATGTACTATTTACTCTGAAACAGAAAAGAGATGAAGATTTCTGTTTGTAAGAGGAAAATGATTTTAGCAACCGTTACTAAAATCGATGGCTGTTTCCACACAGGACTGTTGAGAGGAATTAACTTCAGTTGGGGGAAACAGTGAGCAGACTTTTGCTGCTTGAGGTATGACACATTTCTAACAAGACGATGTAATGCTGGAAGCTGTCATTTTCCCTATGGGATCCGGTAAGCCATTTTTATTACATAAAGAAAAAAAGGGCTTCACAAGGGCTTTTAAGACTTTAGACATTTTCTGGGCTAAAACGATTTATATATAAGCATATTTTATACTCCATAGCCTTGAGGAATTATTTTAATCTTGGGAACTATGTAAAATAACCGGCAGGCACTGTATTGGACACCTTATTCTCTAGGGGCTTTCCCTAATCATGGGCAGAGTCTCATTTTCGCGCCTCTATTGCGCACTTGTTTTTGGGAAGCATGACATGCAGATGCATGTGTGAGGAGCTCTGATACATAGAAAAGACTTTCTGAAGGCGTCATTTGGTATCGTATTCCCCTTTGGGCTTGGTTGGGTCTCAGCAAAGCAGATACTAGGGACTGTAAAGGGGTTAAATATAAAAACGGCTCCGGTTCCGTTATTTTAAGGGTTAAAGCTTCCAAATTTGGTGTGCAATACTTTTAAGGCTTTAAGACACTGTGGTGAAATTTTGGTGAATTTTGAACAATTCCTTCATACTTTTTCACATTTGCAGTAATAAAGTGTGTTCAGTTTAAAATTTAAAGTGACAGTAACGGTTTTATTTTAAAACGTTTTTTGTACTTTGTTATCAAGTTTATGCCTGTTTAACATGTCTGAACTACCAGATAGACTGTGTTCTGTATGTGGGGAAGCCAAGGTTCCTTCTCATTTAAATAGATGTGATTTATGTGACACAAAATTTAGAGAAAATGATGCCCAAGATGATTCCTCAAGTGAGGGGAGTAAGCATGGTACTGCATCATCCCCTCCTTCGTCTACACCAGTCTTGCCCACACAGGAGGCCCCTAGTACATCTAGTGCGCCAATACTCCTTACTATGCAACAATTAACGGCTGTAATGGATAATTCTATCAAAAACATTTTAGCCAAAATGCCCACTTATCAGCGAAAGCGCGACTGCTCTGTTTTAGAAAATACTGAAGAGCATGAGGACGCTGATGATATTGGTTCTGAAGTGCCCCTACACCAGTCTGAGGGGGCCAGGGAGGTTTTGTCTGAGGGAGAAATTTCAGATTCAGGGAAAATTTCTCAACAAGCTGAACCTGATGTGATTACATTTAAATTTAAATTGGAACATCTCCGCGCTCTGCTTAAGGAGGTGTTATCTACTCTGGATGATTGTGAGAATTTGGTCATTCCAGAGAAATTATGTAAAATGGACAAGTTCCTAGAGGTCCCGGGGCCCCCGAAGCTTTTCCTATACCCAAGCGGGTGGCGGACATTGTAAATAAAGAATGGGAAAGGCCCGGTATACCTTTCGTCCCTCCCCCCATATTTAAGAAATTGTTTCCTATGGTCGACCCCAGAAAGGACTTATGGCAGACAGTCCCCAAGGTCGAGGGGGCGGTTTCTACTCTAAACAAACGCACCACTATACCCATAGAAGATAGTTGTGCTTTCAAAGATCCTATGGATAAAAAATTAGAGGGTTTGCTTAAAAAGATGTTTGTACAGCAAGGTTACCTTCTACAACCAATTTCATGCATTGTTCCTGTCACTACAGCAGCGTGTTTCTGGTTCGATGAACTAGAAAAGGCGCTCAATAAAAATTCTTCTTATGAGGAGATTATGGACAGAATTCATGCTCTCAAATTGGCTAATTCTTTCACCCTAGACGCCACTTTGCAATTGGCTAGGTTAGCGGCGAAAAATTCTGGTTTTGCTATTGTGGCGCGCAGAGCGCTTTGGCTAAAATCTTGGTCAGCGGATGCGTCTTCCAAGAACAAATTGCTTAACATTCCTTTCAAGGGGAAAACGCTGTTTGGCCCTGACTTGAAAGAGATTATTTCTGATATCACTGGGGGCAAGGGCCACGCCCTTCCTCAGGATAGGTCTTTCAAGGCCAAAAATAAACCCAATTTTCGTCCCTTTCGCAGAAACGGACCAGCCCCAAGTGCTACGTCCTCTAAGCAAGAGGGTAATACTTCTCAAGCCAAGCCAGCCTGGAGGCCAATGCAAGGCTGGAACAAAGGAAAGCAGGCCAAGAAACCTGCCACTGCTACCAAGACAGCATGAGATGTTGGCCCCCGATCCGGGACCGGATCTGGTGGGGGGCAGACTCTCTCTCTTCGCTCAGGCTTGGGCAAGAGATGTTCTGGATCCTTGGGCGCTAGAAATAGTCTCCCAAGGTTATCTTCTGGAATTCAAGGGGCTTCCCCCAAGGGGGAGGTTCCACAGGTCTCAATTGTCTTCAGACCACATAAAAAAACAGGCATTCTTACATAGTGTAGAAGACCTGTTAAAAATGGGAGTGATTCATCCTGTTCCATTAGGAGAACAAGGGATGGGGTTCTACTCCAATCTGTTCGTAGTTCCCAAAAAAGAGGGAACATTCAGACCAATCTTAGATCTCAAGATCCTAAACAAGTTTCTCAAGGTTCCATCGTTCAAAATGGAAACCATTCGAACAATTCTTCCTTCCATCCAGGAAGGTCAATTCATGACCACGGTGGATTTAAAGGATGCGTATCTACATATTCCTATCCACAAGGAACATCATCGGTTCCTAAGGTTCGCATTCCTGGACAAGCATTACCAGTTTGTGGCACTTCCGTTCGGATTAGCCACTGCTCCAAGAATTTTCACAAAGGTACTAGGGTCCCTTCTAGCGGTGCTAAGACCAAGGGGCATTGCAGTAGTACCTTACTTGGACGACATTCTGATTCAAGCGTCGTCCCTTCCTCAAGCAAAGGCTCACACGGACATTGTCCTGGCCTTTCTCAGATCTCACGGGTGGAAAGTGAACGTAGAAAAAAGTTCTCTATCTCCGTCAACAAGGGTTCCCTTCTTGGGAACAATAATAGACTCCTTAGAAATGAGGATTTTTCTGACAGAGGCCAGAAAATCAAAACTTCTAAACTCTTGTCAAATACTTCATTCTGTTCCTCTTCCTTCCATAGCGCAGTGCATGGAAGTAATAGGTTTGATGGTAGCGGCAATGGACATAGTTCCTTTTGCGCGCATTCATCTAAGACCATTACAACTGTGCATGCTCAGTCAGTGGAATGGGGACTATACAGACTTGTCTCCGACGATACAAGTAGATCAGAGGACCAGAGATTCACTCAGTTGGTGGCTGTCCCTGGACAACCTGTCACAGGGGATGAGCTTCCGCAGACCAGAGTGGGTCATTGTCACGACCGACGCCAGTCTGGTGGGCTGGGGCGCGGTCTGGGGACCCCTGAAAGCGCAGGGTCTTTGGTCTCGGGAAGAATCTATTCTCCTGATAAATATTCTGGAACTGAGAGCGATATTCAATGCTCTCAAGGCTTGGCCTCAGCTAGCAAAGACCAAGTTCATACGGTTTCAATCAGACAACATGACGACTGTTGCGTACATCAACCATCAGGGGGGAACAAGGAGTTCCCTGGCGATGGAAGAAGTGACCAAAATCATTCAATGGGCGGAGACTCACTCCTGCCACTTGTCTGCAATCCACATTCCAGGAGTGGAAAACTGGGAAGCGGATTTTCTGAGTCGTCAGACATTTCATCCGGGGGAGTGGGAACTCCATCCGGAAATCTTTGCCCAAATCACTCAATTGTGGGGCATTCCAGACATGGATCTGATGGCCTCTCGTCAGAACTTCAAGGTTCCTTGCTACGGGTCCAGATCCAGGGATCCCAAGGCGACTCTAGTAGATGCACTAGTAGCACCTTGGACCTTCAAACTAGGTTATGTATTCCCGCCGTTTCCTCTCATCCCCAGGCTGGTAGCCAGGATCAATCAGGAGAGGGCATCGGTGATCTTGATAGCTCCTGCGTGGCCACGCAGGACTTGGTATGCAGACCTGGTGAATATGTCATCGGCTCCACCATGGAAGCTACCTTTGAGACGAGACCTTCTTGTTCAAGGTCCGTTCGAACATCCGAATCTGGTCTCACTCCAACTGACTGCTTGGAGATTGAACGCTTGATCTTATCAAAGCGAGGGTTCTCAGATTCTGTCATTGATACTCTTGTTCAGGCCAGAAAGCCTGTAACTAGAAAAATCTACCACAAAATATGGAAAAAATATATCTATTGGTGTGAATCTAAAGGATTCCCTTGGGACAAGATAAAAATTGCTAAGATTCTATCCTTTCTTCAAGAAGGTTTGGAGAAAGGATTATCTGCAAGTTCTTTGAAAGGACAGATTTCTGCCTTGTCTGTGTTACTTCACAAAAGGCTGGCAGCTGTGCCAGATGTTCAAGCCTTTGTTCAGGCTCTGGTTAGAATCAAGCCTGTTTACAAACCTTTGACTCCTCCTTGGAGTCTCAATTTAGTTCTTTCAGTTCTTCAGGGGGTTCCGTTTGAACCCTTACATTCCGTTGATATTAAGTTATTATCTTGGAAAGTTTTGTTTTTGGTTGCAATTTCTTCTGCTAGAAGAGTTTCAGAATTATCTGCTCTGCAGTGTTCTCCTCCTTATCTGGTGTTCCATGCAGATAAGGTGGTTCTGCGTACTAAACCTGGTTTTCTTCCGAAAGTTGTTTCTAACAAAAACATTAACCAGGAGATAGTCGTGCCTTCTTTGTGTCCGAATCCAGTTTCAAAGAAGGAACGTTTGTTGCACAATTTGGATGTAGTTCGTGCTCTAAAATTCTATTTAGATGCTACAAAGGATTTTAGACAAACATCTTCCTTGTTTGTTGTTTATTCTGGTAAAAGGAGAGGTCAAAAAACAACTTCTACCTCTCTCTCTTTTTGGATTAAAAGCATCATCAGATTGGCTTACGAGACTGCCGGACGGCAGCCTCCTGAAAGAATCACAGCTCATTCCACTAGGGCTGTGGCTTCCACATGGGCCTTCAAGAACGAGGCTTCTGTTGATCAGATATGTAAGGCAGCGACTTGGTCTTCACTGCACACTTTTACTAAATTTTACAAATTTGATACTTTTGCTTCTTCTGAGGCTATTTTTGGGAGAAAGGTTTTGCAAGCCGTGGTGCCTTCCATCTAGGTGACCTGATTTGCTCCCTCCCTTCATCCGTGTCCTAAAGCTTTGGTATTGGTTCCCACAAGTAAGGATGACGCCGTGGACCGGACACACCTATGTTGGAGAAAACAGAATTTATGTTTACCTGATAAATTACTTTATCCAACGGTGTGTCCGGTCCACGGCCCGCCCTGGTTTTTTAATCAGGTCTGATAATTTATTTTCTTTAACTACAGTCACCACGGTATCATATGATTTCTCCTATGCAAATATTCCTCCTTTACGTCGGTCGAATGACTGGGGAAGGCGGAGCCTAGGAGGGATCATGTGACCAGCTTTGCTGGGCTCTTTGCCATTTCCTGTTGGGGAGGAGAATATCCCACAAGTAAGGATGACGCCGTGGACCGGACACACCGTTGGAGAAAGTAATTTATCAGGTAAACATAAATTCTGTTATTAAACGTTCCCCAGTTTTGCACAATTAATATGTTTAAATTAATATACATTTTACCTCTGTGATTACCTTGTATCTAAGCCTCTGCAGACTGCTCCTTATCTCAGTTATATTAATATACTTTTCATCTCTGTGATTACTCTGTATCTAAGCCTCTGCAGGCTGCTCTTTATCTCAGTTATATTTATACACTTTTTACCTCCAATACTATTTGAATGGGCAGTCGATTATCTTTCAAATAAGGTGTCTTGGAGATCTGTAGATAGCAGCTCCTTATCTCAGTAATTAATATACTTTTTACCACTGTAATTACCTTGTATCTAAGCCTCTGCAGACTGCCCCTTATCTCAGTTATATTAATATACATTTTACCTCTGTGATTACTTTGTATCTAAGCCTCTGCAGACTGCCTACCTTTCAAAGAAAAATACCAAGAGAACAAAGCAAATTTGATGATAAAAGTAAATTGGAAAGTTGTTTATAATTGCATGCTCTATCTGAATCATACAAGTTTAATTTTGACTTGACTGTCCCTTTAATTGTCATCAGTAGAAAAGATTAGATAAGGGTAACCTAGGTTTAAACATGGCAGACGTACTAATAAACTAATACTGTATACTTATTTCTTCAGTATTTAAACAAATTTGAGTAAAAAAAAATACATCTACATTTTATTCTCAAGCTAATCTTTTTATGCTTACTACAATATCATTTACTGTTTAATCTTCTTTTAAAAACTTCTCCAATCCAAAGGGATAGTGTTTTTTTGTTTACTTGAAGCCTTTTAAACAGTTTGCGACAAGTAAAGGACATTAGTGTCTGGAACACAAAGCGCTGGCTTTGAGAAGGTATATGGTACAGCTGGCGCAAGTACAAACAGAACGGAACACAAGGCTGTATCCAGTACATCTGCTCTATATACAGAATGTGCTTATGTTCCCTGTACCGGAAGCTGCTCTTCAGTGTTAATGCAGCTTTTGATTTTTCTTCTGGCATTTGTCAGACCATTTTGTGACTAAACACTTCCACAATACTAGCATATGGCAACGTACATTCATTAATTAAAGCTGCAGTTTTACAGAATAGACAGAACATTAATTAAAAGAAATGTCATATCATATATACAGTATATATAGATATATTTGTGTGTTTGTGTGTGCATGTTTGTATGTGTATGTGTGTGTGTATATATATATATATATATATATATATATATATAATTTTATTTATTTACATAATATATGCAAAATATAACATAGAACAGGTATGAAATATATAATCAACCATGACAGGTGCATTCTGTATTGAGATATGTATAGAGGGATCTCTTAAAAGATATTAGGCTTGGGGAAGGTTTGAAAGTGTGCAGAAGATTGTTCCATAATTGTGGTGCTATGTAGGAAAAGGAGGATCGAGCTGCTTTCTTTTTGTATGGAGGCAAACGAAATGTGCTGGTACTGGATCGGATGTTATAGGAGGTGGGAACAGCCGGGGAGAGCATTCTGCTCAGGTAGGGTGGGAGATTCACAGGAAAGCTCTTAAACACAAGGCAGGAAAGATGCAGGATGCGTCTGGATTCCAGCGACAGCCAGTTTAGTTCATTTAGCATGTCACAATGGTGGGTCCTGTAGTTACATTGTAGCACAAAGCGGCAGAACAAGTTATACTATGTATTAAGTTTATTAAGGTGAGTTTGTGATGCAGGTGCATATACTACGTCCCCATAATCCATGATAGGCATCAGCATTTGCTGTACAATCTTTTCCTTTACTGTAGCGCTTAGGCAGGATTTGTTTCTGTACAGGGCACCTAGTTTTGGATAGAGTTTAGATGCAAGTTTTTCTATATGGAGGCCAAAATATATATATATATATATATATATATATATATATATATATATATATATATATATATATATATATATATATATATATATATATATATATATATATAATGTGTGTGTGTGTGTGTATGTATGTATGTATTGTCAGTATATGGCCGGGTTATAACACAATATATTTAATAATTAGCCTTTAAAAATAAACCCTCAATCAATATGCATATACTAGACCATAAAATTAATATAAATTCCTGAATTCTTTTTATTAGTTGATATCTATAAACACATTGAAATATATTTGTAGGAGTATGAGTCAATATTATACACGTTTAAAACTATTAAAATATGCTATGCAAAGTTCTTAAAAGTTTACCTTTAAAACTAGCCTTATTCACAATTGAATTTCATTCAATTAACACAGAGATTCCAAGATATTACCTACTAACATCCAGACTGGTATAATTTTAACCGTGCTTAGTTAAACTATAGGACAATATACACTCGAATTGAAGTACCAGAGATTATATATATATATATATATATATATATATATATATATATATATATATATATATATATTCTATATGTGAACAGTTAGTTTAAACTACACAGGCTATGAATACAAGGTTAAAATACAATTTATTTCTTTAAGTCTGCTACATACAGCAACAATGAATGTTTATTTTAAATATTTTGCATATAAAAAGGCAAGCTTAAAACTACACAGGACTATGAATATAATTCTAAAATATAAATATGATCTTTAAATCTATCAGTTGTAGTTTAACTGCAGTGACTATGCATATATTTTGTTTTAAAATATTATCTGTAATTAGCAATCTTTTTATACTTTACCCAGATAAGCAAATTGATATCCAATATTCCTCAACAAGTCCAATCTCACCTCAGAATACCAAAATTGGAGTATTGTTGCATATGGAGAATAAAAGTAGCCGTTTGCTTATAATAACTGCAGCAGTTATTCGTCCAGGGTTTCAGCAAAACAGTTTACCAGCCAAAGTTAGCAAGAGTTAGCCAGCAGCCTCCTCCTCTCTCTATGCTTGGGGTTAAATCATCTGATCTCACCCCTCTCCTTTTTTTATCAGTACCATCATTGGTGAGATTGGGAACGCACAACGGAAGCTTGTCTCGGATTGGTTATCTGGGAAGTATCTCTCTGGCCCTAGAAAATTTCATTTTTAACCGCCAAAGTCTTCTGGCTGTAATACTGTAGCTTGGCCATCGGGGGGCAGCAGACAGATTAATTTAACCATTTCTAACATTTAAAAATACTTCTTTAAAATGTGTAATAAATACCATAATTTCTTTACATTAATAATTTACATGTTCAAATGTATTGTACTATGTCACATTATTCCTTCTGATTATTTTAATATGAAACATCAGTATTCTATTTAATATCATATTACATCAGAGTAATTTATACTGCTATTAGCTTAAAATCCATTTAAAATAGTCTTAAGTATTCTGGCATTTATATAAAAACCATAGCGTATTTCATATTCAGTACTGCACTGCATCCCAACATGAATATAATATTTCGTATTTCTAATAAATCCTGAATGCATGAATCTTGTCTATGGTCCATATTCATAGACTGCCCTTATCTCAGTTATATTAATATACTTTTTACCTCTGTGATTACCTTGTATCTAACCCTCTGCAGACTGCCCCCTTATCTGTTATATTAATATACTGTTTACCTCTGTGATTACCCTGTATCTAAGCCTCTGCAGACTGCCCCTTTTCTCAGTTATATTAATATACTTTTACCTCTTTGATTACCCTGTATCTAAGCCTCTGCAGACTGCCCCTTAACTCAGTTATATTAATATACGTTTTACCTCTGTGATTGCCCTGTATCCAAGCCTCTGCAGACTGCTCCTTATCTCAGTTATGTTTTACCTCTGTGATTACCTTGTATCTAAGCCTCTGCAGACTGCCCCCTTATTTCAGTTATATTAATATACTTTTTACCTCTGTGATTACCCTGTATCTAAGCCTCTGCAGACTGCCCCTTTTCTCAGTTATATTAATATACTTTTTACCTCTTTGATTACCCTGTATCTAAGCCTCTGCAGACTGCTCCTTATCTCAGTTATATTAATATACTTTCTTCTATAAGGTACGACAAGTCCACGGATTCATCCTTTACTTTTGGGATATTATCCTCCTGCTAACAGGAAGTGGCAAAGAGCACCACAGCAGAGCTGTCTATATATAGCTCCTCCCTTAGCTCCACCCCCCAGTCATTCTCTTTGCCTACTCTAAGTACTAGGAAGGGTAAAGTGAAAGAGGTGATAAAATATTAGTTTTTAATTTCTTCAAGCAAGAGTTTTTTGTTTTAAATGGTACCGGTGTGTACTATTTACTCTCAGGCAGCAGATGGATGAAGACTTCTGCGTGGAGGATGATGATCTTAGCATTTGTAACTATGATCCAGTGCTGTTCCCACAGAGGCTGAGGGGTACAAGAAACTTCAGTGTGAGGAACGTTTTCATGCTTTATAGCAGTGCGGTATGTTCAGTCATTTTTTCTGGAGAGACTGTGTATTTCAGAAAGGCTGACAGTATCCCCATGAGGGTAAGTGTAAGCAGTAATCCTAAGAGCTATAGAAAGGCATTACTAAGCTTGCATAAGGGGCTAATTTCAAAAATGGTTGACTCTGAGTTTTGAATATTTGTGGGCAAACGTTTTTATGAACTGGGAGTGCTGTTAACGTTTTGTGGGCAATAACGTTTTTTGGGCAAACTTTATTGACGGTACACTTGGCTTATTTTTGGGTCTCAGAACTCACATGGCTAGTTTAAAACCACTCTGGTGCGGTTCTTTGAGGCTGTAGAGACATTGAGTGAGATGGGCGGGGCCTATTTTCGTGCCTCCCATGCGCAGTTATCACTCAGCAAGTAGCAAGCTCCAACTCCTGAGGGCCCTTGTGGATGTTTTGGGCCAAATCGAATCTTTAACCCCATATTTACCATCCCTGAGGGCAGGTAGGCGCTGTGGCAAGGTGCTGGGGGTATTTTTTCCGGATTTGGGCCTTATTTAAATCCGGTTTGCACATTAAAGGGTTAAATTTCCTTGTGGGGCAAACTTAACTACATATATTGAGTCTGCTATAAAAAAATTGAAAAATTTGGTGCATTTTAAAGCAGTTTTGAATAACGTGTATGCTTTTTTTCTCTTAAAGGCGCAGTACCGTTTTTTAAGATGATTTTTTTCACTAAATAAAGTGTTTTCATGCTTGTTTGTAGTCATTACTAGCCTGTTCAACATCTCTGACATTGAGGAAAGTCATTGTTCAATATGTTTCGAAGACATTGTGGAATCCCCACTTAGAATGTGTCCCTCATGCACTGAAAGGTCAATAAATTGCAAAGAACATATTTTAGCTACTAAAAGTATGTCGCAGGATGATTCTCAGTCAGAAGGGAATCAGGTTATGCCATCTAATTCTTCCCAAGTGTCACAACCATTAACGCCAGCACAAGCGACGCAAAGTACTTCTAGTGCATCTAATTCTTTCACCCTGCAAGATATGGCCGCAGTTATGAATACTACCCTTACAGAGGTTTTATCTAAGCTGCCTGGGTTGCAGGGGAAGCGCAGTAGGTCTGGTGTGAGAACAAATGCTGAGCCCTCTGACGCTTTATTAGCCATATCCGATGTACCCTCACAATGTTCTGAGTTGGGGGTGAGGGATTTGCTGTCTGAGGGAGAAATTACCCTCAGACAGACTCAGATATGACGGCTTTTAAATTTAAACTAGAACACCTCCGCTTGTTGCTCAGGGAGGTTTTAGCGACTCTGGATGATTGTGACCCTATTGTAGTTCCAGAGAAATTGTGTAAAATGGACAGATTTCTAGAGGTTCCTGCCTACACTGATGTTTTTCCGGTCCCTAAGAGGATTTCGGACATTGTTACTAAGGAGTGGGATAGACCAGGTATTCCGTTCGCTCCCCCTCCTACTTTTAAGAAAATGTTTCCCATATCAGACACCATGCGGGACTCGTGGCAGACGGTCCCTAAGGTGGAGGGAGCTATTTCTACCCTGGCTAAGCATACAACTATATCTATTGAGGACAGTTGTGCTTTCAAAGATCCTATGGATAAAAAATTAGAGGGTCTCCTAAAGAAAATATTTGTTCATCAGGGTTTTCTTCTCCAACCTATAGCGTGCATTGTTCCTGTAACTACTGCAGCTGCTTTTTGGTTCGAGGCTCTGGAGGAGGCTCTTCAGGTTGAGACCCCATTAGATGATATTCTGGATAGAATTAGGGCTCTCAAGCTAGCTAATTCTTTCATTACAGATGCCGCTTTTCAACTGGCTAAATTAGGGGCAAAGAATTCAGGTTTTGCCATTTTAGCGCGTAGAGCGTTATGGCTTAAGTCCTGGTCTGCTGATGTGTCATCAAAATCTAAGCTTTTAGCCATCCCTTTCAAGGGTAAGACCCTATTCAGGCCTGAACTGAAAGAGATCATTTCAGACATCACTGGAGGGAAAGGCCATTCCCTTCCTCAGGATAAGACAAATAAGATGAGGACCAAACAAAATAATTTTCGTTCCTTTCGAAACTTCAAAGGTGGTCCCTCTACCTCTTCCCCTGCTGCAAAGCAAGAGGGGAATTTTGCTCAATTCAAGTCAGTCTGGAGACCTAACCAGACTTAGAACAAGGGTAAACAGCCCAAGTAGCCTGCTGCTGCCACCAAGACAGCATGAAGGGGTAGCCCCTGATCCGGGACCGGATCTAGTATGGGGCAGACTTTCTCTCTTTGCTCAGGCTTGGGCAAGAGACGTTCAAGACTCCTGGACTTTAGAAATCGTAACCCAGGGGTATCTTCTAGATTTCAAAGATTCTCCTCCAAGGGGGAGATTCCATCTTTCTCAATTGTCTGTAAACCAGACAAAAAGAGAGGCGTTCTTATGCTGTGTAGAAGACCTATATACCATTGGAGGGATCTGTCCAGTTCTGAAAACAGAACAGGGGCAGGGGTTCTACTCCAATCTGTTTGTGGTTCCCAAAAAAGAGGGAACCTTCAGACCAATTTTAGATCTCAAGATCCTAAACAAATTCCTCAGAGTCCCATCCTTCAAGATGGAGACCATTCGGACTATTTTACCAATGATCCAGGAGGGTCAATATATGACCACCGTGGACTTAAAGGATGCGTATCTACACATCCATATCCACAAAGATCATCACCAGTTCCTCAGGTTCGCCTTTCTGGACAAGCATTACCAGTTTGTGGCTCTTCCCTTCAGGTTGGCAACAGCTCCCAGAATTTTCACAAAGGTTCTAGGGTCCCTTCTGGCGGTTCTAAGGCCGCGTGGCTTAGCAATGGCGCCTTATCTGGACGATATCTTAATTCAGGCATCGACTTACCAACTAGCCAAGTCTCACACGGACATCGTGTTGGCTTTTCTAAGATCTCACGGGTAGAAGGTGAACGTAAAAAAGAGTTCACTTATCCCTCTCACAAGAGTTCCGTTCCTGGGAACTCAGATTCGGTAAACATGAATATTTTTCTGACGGAGGTCAGGAAATCAAAGATTTTAACCACCTGCCAAGCTCTTCATTCCGTTCCTCGGCCGACCGTGGCTCAGTGTATGGAGGTAATCAGACTAATGGTAGCGGCAATGGACATAGTTCCGTTTGCTCGCTTGCATCTCAGACCACTGCAACTGTGCATGCTCAATCAGTGGAATGAGAATTATGCAAATTTATCTCCTCAGATAAATCTGTATCAAGAGACCAGAGACTCTCTTCTTTCGTGGTTGTCACAGGATCATCTGTCCCAGGGAATGTGTTTCCGCAGGCCAGCATGGGTCATAGTGTCGACGGACGCCAGCCTATTGGGCTGGGGTGCAGTCTGGAATTCCCTGAAAGCATATGGCATGTTGACTCAGGAGGAGGCTCTCCTCCCGATAAATATTCTAGAACTGAGAGTGATATTCAATGCGCTTCAGGCATGGCCTCAGCTGGCTTCGGCCAGATTCATAAGATTCCAGTCAGACAATATCACGTCTGTAGCATATATCAATCATCAGGGGGGAACAAAGAGTTCTCTAGCGATGATAGAGGTTACCAAAATAATTCGATGGGCAGAGACTCACTCATGCCATCTATCAGCAATCTATATCCCAGGAGTGGAGAACTGGGAAGTGGATTTTCTAAGTCGTCAGACTTTTCATCCGGGGGAGTGGGAACTCCATCCGGAGGTGTTTGCACAATTGATTCATCAATGGGGCACACCAGAATTGGATCTGATGGCATCTCGTCAGAACGTCAAACTTCCTTGTTACGGGTCCAGGTCAAGGGATCCTCAGGCAGTACTGATAGATGCTCTAGCAGTACCCTGGTCGTTCAACCTGGCTTATGTGTTTCCACCATTTCCTCTCCTTCCTCGTTTGATTGCCAGAATCAAACAGGAGAGAGCTTAGGTGATTTTGATAGCACCTGCGTGGCCACGCAGGACTTGGTATGCAGACCTGGTGGACATGTCATCCCTTCCACCATGGACTCTGCCACTGAGACAGGACCTTCTGATTCAAGGTCCGTTCCAGCATCCAAATCTAGTTTCTCTGTGGCTGAATGCTTGGAGATTGAACGCTTGATTTTATCCAAGTGAGGTTTCTCTGAGTCGGTCATAGATACCTTGATTCAGACTCGAAAGCCTGTCACTAGGAAAATTTATCATAAGATATGGCGTTAATCTCTTTATTGGTGCAAATCCAAAGGCTACTCATGGAGTAAGATCAGGATTCCTAGGATTTTGTCCTTTCTCCAAGAAGGATTGGAGAAAGGGCTATCAGCTAGTTCCTTAAAGGGACAGATATCTGCTTTATCAATTCTACTGCACAAACGTCTGGCAGATGTCCCAGACGTTCAGGCGTTCTGTCAGGCTTTAGTTAGAATCAAGCCTGTGTTTAAACCTGTTGCTCCGCCATGGAGTTTGAATTTAGTTCTTAAAGTTCTTCAAGGGGTTCCGTTTGAACCTATGCATTCCATAGATATTAAGCTTCTATCTTGGAAAGTTCTGTTTTTAGTTGCTATCTCTTCGGCTCGAAGAGTTTCTGAACTATCTGCATTGCAATGCGACTCGCCTTATCTTGTTTTCCATGCTGATAAGGTAGTTTTGCGTACCAAACCTGGATTCCTTCCTAAGGTTGTTACTAATAGTAATATCAATCAGGAAATTGTTGTTCCTTCTCTGTGTCCTAATCCTTCCTCTAAGAAGGAGCGTCTGTTGCACAACTTGGACGTGGTTTGTGCTTTGAAGTTTTACTTGCAAGCAACCAAAGATTTCCGTCAAACATCTTCTTTGTTTGTTGTCTATTCTGGAAAACGTAGAGGTCAAAAAGCTACGGCTACCTCTTTCTTTTTGGCTGAAAGCATCATCCATTTGGCATACGAGACTGCTGGACAGCAACCTCCTGAAAGGATTACAGCTCACTCTTCTAGAGCGGTGGCTTCCACTTGGGCTTTTAAAAATGATGTTTCTGTTGAGCAGATTTGTAAGGCTGAGACTTGGTCTTCGCTTCATACCTTTTCCAAATTTTACAAATTTGATACTTTTGCTTCTTTGGAGGCTATTTTTGGGAGAAAAGTTCTTCAAGCAGTGGTGCCTTCTGTTTAACCAAGTAAACAAGTAAAGGATGAATCCGTGGTCTCGTCGTACCTTATAGAAGAAAAGTAAATTTATGCTTACCTGATAAATTAATTTCTTCTATGGTACAACAAGTCCACGGCCCGCCCTGTTAATTTAAGAAAGATTATATTTTTGATTTGAAACTTCAGTCACCTCTGCACCTTTTAGTTTCTCATTTTTCTTCCTGTACCTTCGGTCAAATGACTGGGGGGTGGAGTTAAGGGAGGAGCTATATAGACAGCTCTGCTGTGGTGCTCTTTGCCACTTCCTGTTAGCAGGAGGATAATATCCCACTAGTAAAGGATGAATCCGTGGGCTCGTCGTATCATAGAAGAAATTAATTTATCAGGTAAGCATAAATTTACTTTTTACCTCTCTGATGACCCTGTATCTAAGCCTCTGCAGACTGCTCCTTATCTCAGTTATATTAATATACTTTTTACCTCTGTGATTACCCTGTATCTAAACCTCTGCAGCCTGCTCCTTATCTTAGTTATATTAATATACTTTTTACCTCTGTGATTACCCTGTATCTAAGCCTCTGTAGACTGTCCCCTTATCTCAGTTCTTTTGACAGACTTGCATTTTAGCCAATCAGTGCTCACTCCTCGATAAATTCATGTGCATGAGCTCAATGTTATCTATATGAAACACATGAACTAATGCCCTCTAGTGGTGAAAATCTTCCAAAATGCATTTAGATTAGCGGCGGCCTTCAAGATCTTAGAAATTAGCATATGAACCTCCTAGGTTTCGCTTTCAACTAAGAATTAGAAGATAACAAAGCAAAATTGGTGATAAAAGTAAATTGGAAAGTTGTTTAAAATGGCATACCCTATCTGAATCATGAAAGGTATTTTTGGACTTGACTGTCCCTTTAAGCTTCCGGCGAGCTGGAAACTTCGGACATAGAAAACAGCATCTGCTGCTTATTAAATCTACCCCATAGTCTTCACATAATGTTGTCTACTAACCTCCCCAATGCACAAATAATACATCTGCTGTCCCTTCTAGAGGTAGCCATGTGCCAACTTGCTGAAATCCAACCGTGCCAATAATGTGCCACTAGACACAGACCTGTAGCTCTACCACTAATTCCCTTTTGTATCACTCTGTAAACAGGACGTGTTTCTTACACCTATCCTGCCTTGTACAAAAGATACATTACTCTTATCATATACTTTTATTTCATTCATATTTATTATACCGTGCCAATAATGTGCCACTAGACACAAACTTGCAGCTCTACCACTGATTCCCTTTTGTATCACTCTATAAACAGGACGTGTTTCTTACACCTATCCTGCCTTGTACAAAAGATAAATTACTCTTATCATGTACTTTTATTTCATTCATATTTATTATTACGTGCAGAGAATACAAATGTATAAACGCTGGATTAGAGCGATAAAGAGGCTGCAGCAAGTTGCTCTGTCCTAGAAGTATTGGGAGCTCATACAATATAACTAGTGGCCTTTCTTGTAGAAATGGTAGCTATAATGCTGTGATCATTTTTATAAACAATCTGTAAAGGAACATAGTTGTCCTGAGTGTAAAACAGACCGGGAGCCTAATACAAAGCGTTGGATCGTAAACTTGCCATGGTAGATGGGCTCTAATCAGCTGTCAAACGTGATGTTTCTAAAGCAAAACTGAAATTGATAGAGTAGCAGCTATTGATTTCCCCCCTCCTTTGTGGAGTGTAAAAAATAAATACATACACCAGTGAGACTTTTTTCAATAACTCCAGAAACACAAGGTCACAGTTTATAGGCCTTATGGGAGTCAGTAGGCCGCTGATATTTCTGATTTTATGTATTTGTATTTATTACTGTTTAACTTTTACAGCAGAAGTTAACTATAAAGGGTAGTTCATCTACAGGGAGTGCAGAATTATTAGGCAAGTTGTATTTTTGAGGATTAATTTTATTATTGAACAACCATGTTCTCAATGAACCCAAAAAACTCATTAATATCAAAGCTGAATAGTTTTGGAAGTAGTTTTTAGTTTGTTTTTAGTTATAGCTATTTTAGGGGGATATCTGTGTGTGCAAGTGACTTTTACTGTGCATAATTATTAGGCAACTTAACAAAAAACAAATATATACCCATTTCAATTATTTATATTTACCAGTGAAACCAATATAACATCTCAACATTCACAAATATACATTTCTGACATTCAAAAACAAAACAAAAACAAATCAGTGACCAATATAGCCACCTTTCTTTGCAAGGACACTCAAAAGCCTGCCATCCATGGATTCTGTCAGTGTTTTGATCTGTTCACCATCAACATTGCGGGCAGCAGCAACCACAGCCTCCCAGACACTGTTCAGAGAGGTGTACTGTTTTCCCTCCTTGTAAATCTCACATTTGATGATGGACCACAGGTTCTCAATGGGGTTCAGATCAGGTGAACAAGGAGGCCATGTCATTAGATTTTCTTCTTTTATACCCTTTCTTGCCAGCCACGCTGTGGAGTACTTGGACGCGTGTGATGGAGCATTGTCCTGCATGAAAATCATGTTTTTCTTGAAGGATGCAGACTTCTTCCTGTACCACTGCTTGAAGAAGGTGTCTTCCAGAAACTGGCAGTAGGACTGGGAGTTGAGCTTGACTCCATCCTCAACCCGAAAAGGCACCACAAGCTCATCTTTGATGATACCAGCCCAAACCAGTACTCCACCTCCACCTTGCTGGCGTCTGAGTCGGACTGGAGCTCTCTGCCCTTTACCAATCCAGCCACGGGCCCATCCATCTGGCCCATCAAGACTCACTCTCATTTCATCAGTCCTTAAAACCTTAGAAAAATCAGTCTTGAGATATTTCTTGGCCCAGTCTTGACGTTTCAGCTTGTGTGTCTTGTTCAGTGGTGGTTGTCTTTCAGCCTTTCTTACCTTGGCCATGTCTCTGAGTATTGCACACCTTGTGCTTTTGGGCACTCCAGTGATGTTGCAGCTCTGAAATATGGCTAAACTGGTGGCAAGTGGCATCTTGGCAGCTGCACGCTTGACTTTTCTCAGTTCATGGGCAGTTATTTTGCGCCTTGGTTTTTCCACACGCTTCTTGCGACCCTGTTGACTATTTTGAATGAAACGCTTGATTGTTCGATGATCACGCTTCAGAAGCTTTGCAATTTTAAGAGTGCTGCATCCCTCTGCAAGATATCTCACTATTTTTTACTTTTCTGAGCCTGTCAAGTCCTTCTTTTGACCCATTTTGCCAAAGGAAAGGAAGTTGCCTAATAATTATGCACACCTGATATAGGGTGTTGATGTCATTAGACCACACCCCTTCTCATTACAGAGATGCACATCACCTAATATGCTTAATTGGTAGTAGGCTTTCGAGCCTATACAGCTTGGAGTAAGACAACATGCATAAAGAGGATGATGTGGTCAAAATACTCATTTGCCTAATAATTCTGCACTCCCTGTAATTATTGGAAACTTTGTTTTTTTTCTTTGTTTTCTGTCCTTTAGTGTAGCACTCTTTTGTATTGGAGATCATTTGTGTAGCTTTTCAATAGTGAGAGCTTGTGATTGACAGTTAGTTATGTGCTATTTTCTTGTGTGTTTGGAGGTCACTATTGGATAATATTTCCAAGCAAGTCTATAGAAAGTCCTTAAATACTGTATGTACTAAATCCTTCCTTTATAGGTTCTATTTGTGTCAGTTTTTGCCTTGTAGGCCATTGGTAGAGTTTGACTCAGTGTGCAGTACTTTGTACTCTGCAGGTGATATTCAATTAGTCCGCTGCACTTGTTGCTCGCATTGAGCAATTCCCACGTATTTACCGCTCTCATCCTTAAAATGTGCACCTTGTGTCGCTTATATTGTAGATCTTAAACTTCTGGGCCAGGCCGCCTCAAATTAATATAAATCTAGAGTCTCTATTAACACAGAACTTTTTTTTTTAATTTGGTTTGTCCTCTGATGCCATCTTCTTGACTTAAATATTTACTCTAATATTAGATTCTCATAAAAAATTTAAATCTGAAATTTCAAACCACAGTGTAGTTTCACCTTTCAATAATTCTACTTCTCATTAATGAGAGGGGGGGGCATAATGCTTACTTTTCAATACATTATACAGATCTAACATATGATAAAGAAGTTGTTTGAGGTCATTCTTCTTTCACAAAAAAAAGTGTAATTGAGTTGTCCTTTTTTTTTTTCTTTAATATTACTCCTAATAAGGTAAAGTTTTAGTTCTATTCTAGTTTTCATTTCAACCTTGTTTGTAAACCGTGGTCTCATCAAGGCTAAATATTATATTTCTTTGCATTTTCAAGGCCAACTATTAAAATGTGTCGCATTGTCATGGACAAAGTGTATATATATATTTCTTTCATGTAATTGGCAAGAGTCCATGAGCTAGTGACATATGGGATATACAATCCTACCAGGAGGGGCAAAGTTTCCCAAACCTCAAAATGCCTATAAATACACCCCTCACCACACCCACAATTCAGTTTTACAAACTTTGCCTCCTATGGAGGTGGTGAAGTAAGTTTGTGCTAAGATTTATACGTTGATATGCGCTTCTCAGCATTTTGAAGCCCGATTCCTCTCAGAGTACAGTGAATGTCAGAGGGATGTGAAGGGAGTATCACCTATTGAATGCAATAGTTTTCCTCACGGGGATCTATTTCATAGGTTCTCTGTTATGGGTCGTAGAGATTCATCTCCTACCTCCCTTTTCAGATCGACGATATACTCTTATATACCATTACCTCTACTGATTCTCGTTTTAGTACTGGTTTAGCTATCTACTTTATGTAGATGAGTGTCTTTTGGTAAGTATGTTTTCTTTTATTTAAGACACTTTCAGCTATGGTTTGGCACTTTATGTATTTATATAAAGTTCTAAATATATGTATTGTACTTATATTTGCCATGATTCAGGTTTCAGTATATTTCCTTTTGCAGTGCACAAGTGTGGAGGCCCCACACGAAACATGTTTGCCGTGTCTTGCAATACTGGAACACCATTATTGAATTTGTGAGTTGTATCTCACATTCCCTGTTTTTAATTGCGTTCTACTATCAATAAAAGACTGTTTGTATGCTGTTTGGCGTCCTAAAGACGACGCTGTCTTACGACACCCTCACTTGGGAGCAGGCTGATGACGTGTGCACTCGCTGAAGACACGCTGCCGGAGAAGACGTGGAAGTGGTGAGTGCTGGGGATCTGATGTGTCTGCTATTTCCTTTTGCAGACTGTCAGTTTCATATTTGGGAAATGCATTTTTTAGGAAAATTTATTTCTTACCTGGGGTATAGTCTTTTTTCAATTGACTGTCATTTTAAATTCGCGGGCAGAATTAGGCTCGCAAGGGCGCAAAATGCCAAACTATATTGCATAATTTTAAGTTACGTTCGATAAAGCAAATTGGTAATTTCCGGTGTCTTTGTTGACGCCAAGTCCTTTCACAAGGTTGCGTCTTCAATGACGCGAGTGTGTCATTTCCGGATGTTGTTTGCGCCTCATACTTGGCACCAAATATTTTCATTATTTTAAACCCCATTCCTATATAACTCTTGTCTTTTTTCTCTATCAGAGGGCTATGCTGTTTGCATTTTTTCCCCATTCCTGAAACTGCCATGTGTTGTTTTTTTCTCTTACATTTGCAAGATGTCTCAATCTGATCCTGTCTCAGAAATCACTGTTGGAATCCTGCTGACTGATAACAGTTCTACCAAAGCTAAGTACATTTGTTGTAATTTTGTGGAGATTATATCTCCAGCTGTGGTTTGTAATAGTTGTCATGATAAACTTTTACATGCAGAGAATGTGTCCATCAGTAATATTACATTGCCTGTTGCTGTTCTTTTAACATCTAAAGTACAAGATATACCTGTGAATTTATAACAATGTATTGCTCTTTCTATTCAGAAGGCTTTGTCTGCCATCTCACCTTCTAATAAATGTAACGGTCTTTTAAAACTTCTTATAAAGTTAATACAATTTCAAATGACTGACAACATACTGAATTATCCTCCTCTGATGAGGATCTATCTGATTCAGAAGATCCTTCCTCAAATATTGACACTGACAAATCTACTTATTTATTTAAAATGTAGTACATTCATTCTTTTTTGAAGAAGTGTTGATTATATTGGATGTTGAGGAGACTAGTCCTCTTGATATTAAAACTAGTAAACGTTTAAATTCTGTTTATAAACCTCCTGTGGTTATTCCACAGGCTTTTCCAGTTCTTGATGCTATTTCTGATATGATTTCTAAGGAATGGAATAGGCCTGGTACTTCTTTTATTCCTTCTTTAAGGTTTTAAAAATTGTATCATTTGACAGCAGTTTTGGGGAAAAATCCCCAAAGTTGATGGGGCTATCTCTACTCTTGCTAAACGTACTTCTATTCTTATGGAAGATAATATTTCTTTTAAGATCCTTTAGATAGGAAACTTGTATCTTATCTAAGGAAAGTTTATTTATTTTCAGGTCTTTTTCTTAGGCCTGCAATTTCTTTGGCTGTTGTTGCAGCTGCTTCAACCTTTTGGTTGGAAACTTTAGCGCAACAAGTATTGGATCATGATTTGTCTAGCATTGTTAACTTGATTCAACATGCTAATAATTTCATTGTGATGCCATTTTTTGATATTATCAAAATTGATGTTAAATCTAGGTCTTTAGCTATTTCTCTTGTAAGATGTATCGAGTCCACGGATTCATCCTTACTTGTGGGATATTCTCCTCCCCTACAGGAAGTGGCAGAGAGAGCACCCACAGCAGAGCTGCCTATATAGCTCCCCCCTTAGCTCCACCCCAGTCATTCTCTCTGCCTGCTTAACTGCTAGGAAGGGCAAAGAGGATTGTGGTGAGAAAAATGTTAGGTTTTTATTTTCTCAAGCAAAAGTTTGTTATTTTTAAATGGTACCGGTGTGTACTATTTACTCTCTGGCAGAAAAGGGATGAAGATTTATGCAAGGAGGATAATGATCTTAGCATTTTGTAACTAAGATCCACTGCTGTTCTCACAAGGGCTGAAGAGTACAGGAAAACTTCAGTTGGGGGAACAGTTTGCAGGCTAAACTGCATTAAGGTATGTTCAGTCTATTTTTTTCTAGACAGACTGTTATTTCTAGAAAAGGCTGGCAATATCCCCATGAGGGAAGGGTAAGCTGTATTCAGACACTTGGATAGGAATTTCAGCTTGCATGAAGGGCTCATTAGTTACTGGTGACACTGTTTGGTAAAAACGTTTTTGTTTATTTAGTGAATGATGCAATTATAACGTTTTTTTGAAGGGACTAAAGGGGTCATTGTGGCTTGTTTTTGAGTTTTCTAACCCACATGGTTAATTTAGAGACACTCTAGTGTTTGTCTGTTAGGCCTCAAAACATTGAGTGAGGTGGGAGGGGCCTATTTTCGCGCCTCAGTTGTGCAGTTTCTTTTCCTCTGAGACTTCTAACTGCTTCTCCAGAGGTTCCTGCCGTGTTTGAGGGCTGTAAAAGAAGTTTTTTTTCCCCACAAATTGTTCTGAAGGGCAGGTAGGAGCCACAGCAGAACTGTGGCAAAGTGCTGAAAGTCTTTTTTTACTGGTTTTGATGTTTTTTCAGTCCGGTTTTGCCATTAAGGGGTTAATTGTTTATTTGCATAGCTGTGCAAAGTTACTAAGGCTATTTGATGCTACTGTAAAAATTTCGTTAAGTTTACTGTTTTTTTACACTCTTTTGCAGAATTTGTGCAGCTTTTTTTCTCTTAAAGGCACAGTACCGTTTTATTTCTAAGTGTTATTTATTTGTTACAGTGTTTTCCAAGCTTGCTTGTTACATTACTAGCCTGTTTAACATGTCTGACACCAAGAAAAATCCATGTTCAATATGTTTGGAAGCCATTGTGGTACCCCCTCTTAGAATGTGTCCCAATTGTATTGATATGTCTATAAACTATAAAGAACATATATTAGCACTTAAAAATAGAGCAATAGATGATTCTCAGTCAGAAGTAAATGAGGGTTTAGCATCTAGCTCTCCCCAAGTGTCACAACCAGTAACGCCCGCACAAGTGACGTCAAGTACCTCTAGTGCATCAAATTCATTTATTTTACAAGACATGGCCACAGTTATGAATACAACCCTCACAGAGGTTTTATCCTGACTGCCTGGTTTTCAAGGAAAGCGGGACAGCTCTGGGTTAAGGAAAAATGCTGAGCAGTCTGACGCTTTAGTAGCCGTATCTGATATGCCCTCACAATGCTCTGAGGTAGGGGTGAGGGATTTGTTATCTGAGGGAGAAATTTCTGATTCAGGAAAGACGCTTCCTCAGACAGATTCTGATATGACGGCCTTTAAATTTAAGCTTGAACACCTCCGCTTATTGCTCAGGGAGGTATTAGCGGCTCTAGATGATTGTGACCCTATAGTGGTCCCAGAGAAATTGTGTAAGATGGATAAATACTTAGAGGTTCCTGTTTACACTGATGTTTTTTTTTCCAGTCCCTAAGAGGATTGTGAATATTATTGCTAAGGAGTGGGATAAACCAGGTATTCCGTTCATTCCCCCTCCTGTTTTAAGAAAATGTTTCCAATATCGGACACCATGCGGGACTCGTGGCAGACAGTTTCTAAGGTGGAGGGAGCTATTTCTACTCTGTCTAAGCGTACAACTACCTATTGAAGTCAGTTGTGCTTTCAAAGATCCTGTAGATAAAAAATTAGAGGGTCTCCTGAAGAAAATTTTTGTTCATCAAGGTTTTCTTCTTCAACCTATTGCGTGCATTGTTCCTGCAACTACTGCAGCTGCTTTCTGGTTTGAGGCTCTAGAAGAGGCTCTTTAGATGGAGACTCTATTAGAAGAAATTTTGGACAGAATTAAGGCCCTTAAATTGGCTAATTCTTTTATTACAGATGCCGCTTTTCAACTGGCTAAATTAGCGGCAAAGAATTCAGGTTTTGCCATTTTAGCACGCAGGGCGTTATGGCTTAAATCCTGGTCTGCTGATGTGTCATCTAAAACTAAACTTTTGAACATCCCTTTCAAAGGAAAGACCCTATTTGGGCCTGAACTGAAAGAGATTATTTCAGACATCACTGGAGGGAAAGGTCATGCCCTCCCTCAGGATAGATGAAATAAGATGAGGCCCAAACAAAATAATTTTCGTTCCTTTTGGAATTTCAAGAGTGGTCCCGCTTCAGCTTCCTCTGCTGCAAAGCAAGAGGGGAATTTTGCCCAATCCAAGTCAGTCTGGAAACCTAACCAGGTTTGGAACAAGGGTAAACAGGCCAAGAAGCCTGCAGCTGTCTCTAAGACAGCATGAAGGGGGGGTAGCCCCCGATCCAGGACCGGATCTAGTAGGGGGCAGACTCTCTCTCTTCGCTCAGGCTTGGGCAAGAGATGTTCACGATCCCTGGGTTTTAGAAATTGTGTCCCAGGGATATTTTCTGGAATTCAAGGGGGACTTTTCACATTTCTCGATTGTCTGTAAACAGACAAAGAGAGAGGCGTTCTTACGCTGTGTAGAAGACCTACATACCATGGGGGTGATCCGCTCAGTCCCAAAAGAGGAACAGAGGCTAGGTTTTTACTCAAACCTGTTTGTGGTTTCCAAAAAAGAGGGAACTTTCAGATCAATCTTGGATCTCAACATTCTAAACAAGTTCCTCAAAGTTCCATCATTCAAGATGGAGACTATTCGGTCTATTCTACCTCTGATCCAGGAGGGTCAATATATGACCACCGTGGACTTAAAGGATGCGTATCTACACATCCCTATTCACAGAATTTTCACAATGGTGCTGGGGTCCCTTCTGGCGGTTCTACGACCACGGGGCATAGCAGTGGCGCCTTATCTAGACAACATCTTATTTCAGGCGTCAACTTTCCAACTATCCAAGTCTCACACGGACATTGTGTTGGCTTTTCTGAGATCTCACGCGTGGACGGTGAACATAAAAAAGAGTTCTCTCTTCCCTCTTATAAGAGTTTCCTTCCTAGGGACTCTGATAGACTCGGTAGAAATGAAAATATTTCTGATGGCGGTCAGAAAATCAAAGCTCTTAACCACTTGCCGAGCTATTCATTCCATTCCTCGGCCATCAGTGGCTCAGTATATGGAGGTAATCAGACTCATGGTAGCGGCAATGGACATAGTTCCTTTTGCCCGCCTACACCTCAGACCACTACATCTATGCCTGCTCAAACAGTGGAATGGGGATTATGCAGATTTGTCTCCTCAACTGCATCTAGACCAGGAGACCAGAGATTCTCTTTCTTTCATGTAATTAGCAAGAGTCCATGAGCTAGTGACGTATGGGATATACATTCCTACCAGGAGGGGCAAAGTTTCCCAAACCTCAAAATAACTACAAATACACCCCTCACCACACCCACAATTCAGTTTTATAAACTTTGCCTACCGTGGAGGTGGTGAAGTAAGTTTGTGCTAGATTCTACGTTGATATGCGCTCCGCAGCAGGTTGGAGCCCGGTTTTCCTCTCAGCGTGCAGTGAATGTCAGAGGGATGTGAGGAGAGTATTGCCTATTTGAATTCAATGATCTCCTTCTACGGGGTTTATTTCATAGGTTCTCTGTTATCGGTCGTAGAGATTCATCTCTTACCTCCCTTTTCAGATCGACGATATACTCTTATATATACCATTACCTCTACTGATTCTCGTTTCAGTACTGGTTTGGCTTTCTACTACATGTAGATGAGTGTCCTGGGGTAAGTAAGTCTTATTTTCTGTGACACTCTAAGCTATGGTTGGGCACTTTTATATAAAGTTCTAAATATATGTATTCAAACATTTATTTGCCTTGACTCAGAATGTTCAACGTTCCTTATTTCAGACAGTCAGTTTCATATTTGGGATAATGCATATGAATAAATCAATTTTTTTCTCCAACATAGGTGTGTCCGGTCCACGGCGTCATCCTTACTTGTGGGATATTCTCTTCCCCAACAGGAAATGGCAAAGAGCCCAGCAAAGCTGGTCACATGAACCCTCCAAGGCTCCGCCTACCCCAGTCATTCTCTTTGCCGTTGTACAGGCAACATCTCCACGGAGATGGCTTAGAGTTTTTTAGTGTTTAACTGTAGTTTTTATTATTCAATCAAGAGTTTGTTATTTTAAAATAGTGCTGGTATGTACTATTTACTCAGAAACAGAAAAGAGATGAAGATTTCTGTTTGTATGAGGAAAATGATTTTAGCACCGTAACTAAAATCCATGGCTGTTCCACACAGGACTGTTGAGAGCAATTAACTTCAGTTGGGGGAACAGTGTGCAGTCTCTTACTGCTTGAGGTATGACACATTCTAACAAGACGATGTAATGCTGGAAGCTGTCATTTTCCCTATGGGATCCGGTAAGCCATGTTTATTAAGATAGTAAATAAGGGCTTCACAAGGGCTTATTAAGACTGTAGACTTTTTCTGGGCTAAATCGATTCATTATTAACACATATTTAGCCTTGAGGAATCATTTATTCTGGGTATTTTGATATGATTATATCGGCAGGCAATTTCTTCTGCTAGAAGAGTTTCAGAATTATCTGCTCTGCAGTGTTCTTCTCCTTATCTGGTGTTCCATGCAGATAAGGTGGTTTTGCGTACTAAACCTGGTTTTCTTCCAAAAGTTGTTTCTAACAAAAACATTAACCAGGAGATAGTTGTGCCTTCTTTGTGTCCTAATCCAGTTTCAAAGAAGGAACGTTTGTTGCACAACTTGGATGTAGTTCGTGCTCTCAAATTTTACTTAGCAGCTACTAAGGATTTCAGACAAACTTTGTCTTTGTTTGTTGTTTATTCTGGTAAACGGAGAGGTCAAAAAGCGACTTCTACCTCTCTCTCCTTCTGGATTAAAAGCATTATCCGATTGGCTTATGAGACTGCCGGACGGCAGCCTCCTGAAAGAATCACAGCTCACTCCACTAGGGCTGTGGCTTCCACATGGGCCTTCAAGAACGAGGCTTCTGTTGATCAGATATGTAAGGCAGCGACTTGGTCTTTACTGCACACTTTTTCTAAATTTTACAAATTTGATACTTTTGCTTCTTCTGAGGCTATTTTTGGGAGAAAGGTTTTGCAAGCCGTGGTGCCTTCCATTTAGGTGACCTGATTTGCTCCCTCCCTTCATCCGTGTCCTAAAGCTTTGGTATTGGTTCCCACAAGTAAGGATGACGCCGTGGACCGGACACACCTATGTTGGAGAAAACAGAATTTATGTTTACCTGATAAATTACTTTCTCCAACGGTGTGTCCGGTCCACGGCCCGCCCTGGTTTTTTTAATCAGGTCTGATAATTTATTTTCTTTAACTACAGTCACCACGGTAACATATGGTTTCTCCTATGCAAATATTCCTCCTTAACGTCGGTCGAATGACTGGGGTAGGCGGAGCCTAGGAGGGTTCATGTGACCAGCTTTGCTGGGCTCTTTGCCATTTCCTGTTGGGGAAGAGAATATCCCACAAGTAAGGATGACGCCGTGGACCGGACACACCGTTGGAGAAAGTAATTTATCAGGTAAACATAAATTCTGTTTTCTTACCTTAAATTGACTTTCTCCCTGTGGGCTGTTAGGCTCGCGGGGGCTGAAAATGCTTCATTTTATTGCGTCATTCTTGGCGCGGACTTTTTTGGCGCAAAAATTTTTTTTTTCTGTTTCTGGCGTCATACGTGTCGCCGGAAGTTGCGTCATTTTTTTGACTTTTTTTGCGCCAAAAGTGTCGGCGTTCCGGATGTGGTGTCATTTTTGGCGACAAAAGCATTTAGGCGCCAAATAATGTGGGCGTCTTTTTTGGCGCTAAAAAATATGGGCGCCACTATTGTCTCCACATTATTTCAGTCTCATTATTTATTGCTTCTGGTTGCTAGAAGCTTGTTCACTGGCATTTTTTCCCATTCCTGAAACTGTCATTTAAGGAATTTGATCAATTTTGCTTTATATGTTGTTTTTTCTATTACATATTGCAAGATGTCCCAGGTTGACACTGAGTCAGAAGATACTTCTAGAAAAACGCTGCCTGATGCTGGATCGACCAAAGTTAAGTGTATCTGCTGTAAACTTGTGGTATCTGTTCCTCCAGCTGTTGTTTGTAATGAATGTCATGACAAACTTGTTAATGCAGATAATATTTCCTTTAGTAATGTTACATTACCTGTTGCTGTTCCGTCAACATCTAATACTCAGAGTGTTCCTGTTAACATAAGAGATTTTGTTTCTAAATCCATTAAGAAGGCCATGTCTGTTATTCCTCCTTCTAGTAAACGTAAAAGGTCTTTTAAAACTTCTCATTTTTCAGATGAATTTTTAAATGAACATCATCATTCTGATTCTGATAATGGTTCCTCTGGTTCAGAGGATTCTGTCTCAGAGGTTGATGCTGATAAATCTTCATATTTATTTAAAATGGAATTTATTCGTTCTTTACTTAAAGAAGTCTTAATTGCATTAGAAATAGAGGATTCTGGTCCTCTTGATACTAAATCCAAACGTTTAAATAAGGTTTTTAAATCTCCTGTAGTTATTCCAGAAGTTTTTCCTGTCCCTGATGCTATTTCTGAAGTAATCTCCAGGGAATGGAATAATTTGGGTAATTCATTTACTCCTTCTAAACGTTTTAAGCAATTATATCCTGTGCCATCTGACAGATTAGAGTTTTGGGACTTCCTTTAAGGATCCTTTAGATAGGAAGATTGAATCCTTTCTAAGAAAAGCTTACTTATGTTCAGGTAATCTTCTTAGACCAGCTATATCTTTAGCGGATGTTGCTGCAGCTTCAACTTTTTGGTTAGAAGCTTTAGCGCAACAAGTAACAGATCATAATTCTCATAGGATTGTTAATCTTCTTCAACATGCTAATAACTTTATTTGTGATGACATTTTTGATATCATTAGAGTCGATGTCAGGTATATGTCTCTAGCTATTTTAGCTAGAAGAGCTTTATGGCTTAAAACTTGGAATGCTGATATGTCTTCTAAGTCAACTTTGCTTTCCCTTTCTTTCCAGGGTAATAAATTATTTGGTTCTCAGTTGGATTCTATTATATCAACTGTTACTGGAGGGAAAGGAACTTTTTTACCACAGGATAAAAAATCTAAAGGTAAATTTAGATCTAATAATCGTTTTCGTTCCTTTCGTCACAATAAGGAACAAAAACCTGATCCTTCACCCACAGGAGCGGTATCAGTTTGGAAACCATCTCCAGTCTGGAATAAATCCAAGCCTTTTAGAAAACCAAAGCCAGCTCCCAAGTCCACATGAAGGTACGGCCCTCATTCCAGCCCAGCTGGTAGGGGGCAGATTACGTTTTTTCAAAGAAATTTGGATCAATTCAATTCACAATCTTTGGATTCAGAACATTGTTTCAGAAGGGTACAGAATTGGCTTCAAGATAAGGCCTCCTGCAAAGAGATTTTTTCTTTCCCGTGTCCCAGTAAATCCAGCGAAAGCTCAAGCATTTCTGAAATGTGTTTCAGATCTAGAGTTGGCTGGAGTAATTATGCCAGTTCCAGTTCTGGAACAGGGGCTGGGGTTTTATTCAAATCTCTTCATTGTACCAAAGAAGGAGAATTCCTTCAGACCAGTTCTGGATCTAAAAATATTGAATTGTTTTGTAAGGATACCAACATTCAAAATGGTAACTATAAGGACTATCCTGCCTTTTGTTCAGCAAGGGCATTATATGTCCACAATAGATTTACAGGATGCATATCTGCATATTCCGATTCATCCAGATCACTGAGATTCTCTTTCCTAGACAAGCATTACCAGTTTGTGGCTCTGCCGTTTTGCCTAGCAACAGCTCCAAGAATTTTTACAAAGGTTCTCGGTGCCCTTCTGTCTGTAATCAGAGAACAGGGTATTGTGGTATTTCCTTATTTGGACGATATCTTGGTACTTGCTCAGTCTTCACATTTAGCAGAATCTCATACGAATCAACTTGTGTTGTTTCTTCAAGATCATGGTTGGAGGATCAATTTACCGAAAAGTTCATTGATTCCTCAGACAAGGGTAATCTTTTTAGGTTTCCAGATAGATTCAGTGTCCATGACTCTGTCTCTGACAGACAAGAGACGTCTAAAATTGATCTCAGCTTGTCGAAACCTTCAATCACAATCATTCCCTTCGGTAGCCTTATGCATGGAAATTCTAGGTCTTATGACTGCTGCATCGGACGTGATCCCATTTGCTCGTTTTCACATGCGACCTCTTCAGCTCTGTATGCTGAACCAGTGGTGCAGGGATTACACAAATATATCTCAATATCTTTAAAACCGATTGTACGACACTCTCTGACGTGGTGGACAGATCACCATCGTTTAGTTCAGGGGGCTTCTTTTGTTCTTCCGACCTGGACTGTAATTTCAACAGATGCAAGTCTGACAGGTTGGGGAGCTGTTTGGGGGTCTCTGACAGCACAAGGGGTTTGGGAATCTCAGGAGGTGAGATTACCAATCAATATTTTGGAACTCTGTGCAATTTTCAGAGCTCTTCAGTCATGGCCTCTTCTAAAGAGAGAATCGTTCATTTGTTTTCAGACAATGTCACAACTGTGGCATACATCAATCATTAAGGAGGGACTCACAGTCCTCTGGCTATGAAAGAAGTATCTCGAATACTGGTATGGGCGGAATCCAGCTCCTGTCTAATTTCTGCGGTTCATATCCCAGGTATAGACAATTGGGAAGCGGATTATCTCAGTCGCCAAACGTTACATCCGGGCGAATGGTCTCTTCACCCAGAGGTATTTCTTCAGATTGTTCAAATGTGGGGACTTCCAGAAATAGATCTGATGGCTTCTCATCTAAACAAGAAACTTCCCAGATCCAGGGATCCTCAGGCGGAAGCAGTGGATGCATTGTCACTTCCTTGGAAGTATCATCCTGCCTATCTCTTTCCGCCTCTAGTTCTTCTTCCAAGAGTAATCTCCAAGATTCTGAAGAAATGCTCGTTTGTTCTGCTGGTGGCTCCAGCATGGCCTCACAGGTTTTGGTATGCGGATCTTGTCCGAATGGCCTCTTGCCAACCGTGGACTCTTCCGTTAAGACCAGACCTTCTGTCGCAAGGTCCTTTTTTCCATCAGGATCTCAAATCCTTAAATTTAAAGGCATGGAGATTGAACGCTTGATTCTTAGTCAAAGAGGTTTCTCTGACTCTGTGATTAATACTATGTTACAGGCTCGTAAATCTGTATCTAGGAAGATATATTATAGAGTCTGGAAGACTTACATTTCTTGGTGTCTTTCTCATCATTTTTCCTGGCATTCTTTTAGAATTCCGAGAATTTTACAGTTTCTTCAGGATGGTTTGGATAAAGGTTTGTCTGCAAGTTCCTTGAAAGGACAAATCTCTGCTCTTTCTGTTCTTTTTCACAGAAAGATTGCTAATCTTCCTGATATTCATTGTTTTGTACAAGCTTTGGTTCGTATAAAACCTGTCATTAAGTCAATTTCTCCTCCTTGGAGTTTGAATTTAGTTCTGGGGGCTCTTCAAGCTCCTCTGTTTGAACCTATGCATTCATTGGACATTAAATTACTTTCTTGGAAAGTTTTGTTTCTTTTGGCCATCTCTTCTGCTAGAAGAGTTTCTGAATTATCTGCTCTTTCTTGTGAGTCTCCTTTTCTGATTTTTCATCAGGATAAGGCGGTGTTGCGAACTTCTTTTAAATTTTTACCTAAGGTTGTGAATTCTAACAACACTAGTAGAGAAATTTTGGTTCCTTCATTATGTCCTAATCCTAAGAATTCTAAGGAGAAATCATTGCATTCTTTGGATGTAGTTAGAGCTTTGAAATATTATGTTAAAGCTACTAAGAATTTCCGAAAGACTTCTAGTCTATTTGTTATCTTTTCCGGTTCTAGGAAAGGTCAGAAGGCCTCTGCCATTTCTTTGTCATCTTGGTTAAAATCTTTAATTCATCATGCTTATGTCGAGTCGGGTAAAACTCCACCTCAAAGGATTACAGCTCATTCTACTAGGTCAGTTTCTACTTCCTGGGCGTTTAGGAATGAAGCTTCGGTTGATCAGATTTGCAAAGCAGCAACTTGGTCTTCTTTGCATACTTTTACTAAATTCTACCATTTTGATGTGTTTTCTTCTTCTGAAGCAGTTTTTGGTAGAAAAGTACTTCAGGCAGCGGTTTCAGTTTGATTCTTCTGCTTATATTTAAACTTTATTTTGGGTGTGGATTATTTTCAGCGGAATTGGCTGTCTTTATTTTATCCCTCCCTCTCTAGTGACTCTTGCGTGGAAGATCCACATCTTGGGTAGTCATTATCCCATACGTCACTAGCTCATGGACTCTTGCTAATTACATGAAAGAAAACATAATTTATGTAAGAACTTACCTGATAAATTCATTTCTTTCATATTAGCAAGAGTCCATGAGGCCCACCCTTTTTGTGGTGGTTATGATTTTTTTGTATAAAGCACAATTATTCCAATTCCTTATTTTTTTTATGTTTTCGCACTTTTTTCTTATCACCCCACTTCTTGGCTATGCGTTAAACTGATTTGTGGGTGTGGTGAGGGGTGTATTTATAGGCATTTTGAGGTTTGGGAAACTTTGCCCCTCCTGGTAGGAATGTATATCCCATACGTCACTAGCTCATGGACTCTTGCTAATATGAAAGAAATGAATTTATCAGGTAAGTTCTTACATAAATTATGTTTTTCTGGTGGTTGTCTCAGGACCACCTGTCTCAGGGAATGTGTTTCCGCAGGCCAGAGTGGCTCATTGTAACGACAGATACCAGCCTGCTAGGCTGGGATGCAGTCTGGAACTCCCTGAAAGCACAGGGCTTATGGTCTCGGGAGGAATCTCTTCTCCCGATAAATATTCTAGAACTGAGAGCGATATTCAATGCGCTTCAGACGTGGCCTCAGCTTGCTGCGGCCAAATTCATCAGGTTTCAGTCGGACAACATCACGACTGTAGCTTATATCAATCATCAAGGAGGAACAAGGAGTTCTCTAGCGATGATGGAGGTAACCAAAATAATCCGATGGGCAGAGGATCACTCTTGCCATCTCTCAGCAATCCACATCCCAGGAGTAGAGAACTGGGAGGCGGATTTCCTAAGTCGTTAGACTTTTCATCTGGGGGAGTGGGAACTCCATCCGGAGGTATTTGCCCAGCTGATTCAGCTATGGGGCACACCAGAATTGGATCTGATGGTATCCCGTCAGAATGCCAAACTTTCTCGTTACGGGTCCAGGTCCCGGGATCCCAAGGCGGTACTGATAGATGCTCTAGCAGTGCCTTGGTCCTTCAATCTGGCCTATGTATTTCCTCTCCTTCTACGTCTGGTTGCCAGAATAAAGCAGGAGAGAGCTTCGGTGATTCTTATAGCACCTGCGTGGCCACGCAGGACTTGGTATGCAGACCTAGTGGACATGTCCTCGGTTCTACCATGGACTCTGCCAATGAGGCAGGACCTTCTAATCCAAGGTCTGTTCACGCATCCAAATTTAATTTCTCTGCGTCTGACTGCTTGGAGATTGAACGCCTGATTCTATCAAAGCGTGGTTTCTCTGAGTCGGTCATTGATACCCTGATTCAGGCTAGAAAGCCTGTCACCAGGAAGATCTATCATAAGGTTTGGCGCAAATATCTTTATTGGTGTGAATCCAAAGGTTACTCGTGGAGTAAGATTAGGATTCCTAGAATATTGTCTTTTCTCCAAGAAGGTTTGGAGAAGGGATTATCAGCTAGTTCCTTATAAGGACAAATATCTGCTTTGTCTATTCTTCTACACAAACGTCTGGCAGATGTCCCAGACGTTTCGAGCATTTAGTCAGGCTTTGGTCAGAATCAAGCCTGTATTTAAACCTGTTGCTCCGCCATGGAGCCTAAATTTAGTTCTTAAAGTTCTTCAAGGGGTTCCGTTTGAACCTATGCATTCCATGAATATTAAGCTTCTATCTTGGAAAGTTTTGTTTTTAGTAGCTATCTCTTCGGCTCGAAGAGTTTCTGAGCTATATGCTTTACAGTGTGATTCCCCTTATCTTATTTTCCATGCAGATAAGGTAGTTTTGCGTACCAAACCTGGGTTTCTTCCTAAGTTTGTTTCTTATAAGAATATCAATCAAGAGATTGTTGTTCCTTCACTGTGTCCTAATCCTTCTTCAAAGAAGGAACGTCTGTTGCACAATCTTGATGTGGTTCGTGCTTTAAAGTTCTACTTACAAGCAACTAAAGATTTCCGTCAAACATCTTCATTGTTTGTTGTTTGTTCTGGTAAGCGGAGAGGTCAGAAGGCTACGGCTACCTCTCTTTCCTTTTGGCTGAAAAGCATCATCCGTTTGGCTTATGAGACTGCTGACCAACAGTCTCCTGAAATAATTACTGCTCATTCTACTAGAGCTGTGGCTTCCACATGGCTTTTAAAAATGAGGCTTCTGTTCAACAGATTTGTAATGCGGCAACTTGGTATTAGTTTCATACTTTTTCCAAATTTTCCAAATTTGATACTTTTGCTTCTTCGGAGGCTATTTTTGGGAGAGAGGTTCTACAAGCAGTGGTGCCTTCCGTTTAAGGTCCCTGTCTTGTCCCTCCCTTCATCCGTGTCCTAAATCTTTGGTATTGGTATCCCACAAGTAAGGATGAATCCGTGGACTCGATACATCACAAGAGAAATAAATTTATCAGGTAAGCATAAATTATGTTTTTACCTCTGTGATTACCCTGTATCTAAGCCTCTGCAGACTGCCCCCTTATCTCAGTTATATTAATATACATTTTACCTCTGTGATTACCTTGTATCTAACCCTCTGCAGACTGCTCCTTATCTCAGTTATATTAATATACTTTCTCCAACATAGGTGTGTCCGGTCCACGGCGTCATCCTTACTTGTGGGATATTCTCTTCCCCAACAGGAAATGGCAAAGAGCCCAGCAAAGCTGGTCACATGATCCCTCCTAGGCTCCGCCTACCCCAGTCATTCTCTTTGCCGTTGTACAGGCAACATCTCCACGGAGATGGCTTAGAGTTTTTTAGTGTTTAACTGTAGTTTTTTATTATTCAATCAAGAGTTTGTTATTTTGAAATAGTGCTGGTATGTACTATTTACTCAGAAACAGAAAAGAGATGAAGATTTCTGTTTGTATGAGGAAAATGATTTTAGCAACCGTAACTAAAATCCATGGCTGTTCCACACAGGACTGTTGAGAGCAATTAACTTCAGTTGGGGGAACAGTGTGCAGTCTCTTGCTGCTTGAGGTATGACACATTCTAACAAGACGATGTAATGCTGGAAGCTGTCATTTTCCCTATGGGATCCGGTAAGCCATGTTTATTACGATCGTAAATAAGGGCTTCACAAGGGCTTATTTAGACTGTAGACTTTTCTGGGCTAAATCGATTCATTATTAACACATATTTAGCCTTGAGGAATCATTTTATCTGGGTATTTTGATATAATAATATCGGCAGGCACTGTATTAGACACCTTATTTCTTAGGGGCTTTCCCAAAGCATAAGCAGAGTCTCATTTTCGCGCCGGTGTGGCGCACTTGTTTTTGAGAGGCATGGCATGCAGTCGCATGTGAGAGGAGCTCTGATACTTAGAAAAGACTTTCTGAAGGCGTCATTTGGTATCGTATTCCCCTTTGGGTTTGGTTGGGTCTCAGCAAAGCAGATACCAGGGACTGTAAAGGGGTTAAAGCTTAAAACGGCTCCGGTTCCGTTATTTTAAGGGTTAAAGCTTCCAAATTTGGTGTGCAATATTTTTAAGGCTTTAAGACACTGTGGTGAAAATTTGGTGAATTTTGAACAATTCCTTCATGTTTTTTCGCAATTGCAGTAATAAAGTGTGTTCAGTTTAAAATTTAAAGTGACAGTAACGGTTTTATTTTAAAACGTTTTTTGTACTTTCTTATCAAGTTTATGCCTGTTTAACATGTCTGAACTACCAGATAGACTGTGTTCTGAATGTGGGGAAGCCAGAATTCCTATTCATTTAAATAAATGTGATTTATGTGATAATGACAATGATGCCCAAGATGATTCCTCAAGTGAGGGGAGTAAGCATGGTACTGCATCATTCCCTCCTTCGTCTACACGAGTCTTGCCCACTCAGGAGGCCCCTAGTACATCTAGCGCGCCAATACTCCTTACTATGCAACAATTAACGGCTGTAATGGATAATTCTGTCAAAAACATTTTAGCCAAAATGAACCCTTGTCAGCGTAAGCGTGGCTGCTCTGTTTTAGTTACCGAAGAGCATGACGACGCTGATATTAATATCTCTGAAGGGCCCCTAACCCAATCTGAGGGGGCCAGGGAGGTTTTGTCTGAGGGAGAAATTACTGATTCAGGGAACATTTCTCATCAGGCTGATTCTGATGTGATTACATTTAAATTTAAGTTGGAACATCTCCGCATTTTGCTTAAGGAGGTATTATCCACTCTGGATGATTGTGAAAATTTGGTCATCCCAGAGAAACTATGTAAAATGGACAAGTTCCTAGAGGTGCCGGGGCTCCCAGAAGCTTTTCCTATACCCAAGCGGGTGGCGGACATTGTTAATAAAGAATGGGAAAGGCCCGGTATTCCTTTCGTCCCTCCCCCCATATTTAAAAAATTGTTTCCTATGGTCGACCCCAGAAAGGACTTATGGCAGTCAATCCCCAAGGTCGAGGGAGCGGTTTCTACTTTAAACAAACGCACCACTATACCCATAGAGGATAGTTGTGCTTTCAAAGATCCTATGGATAAAAAATTAGAAGGTTTGCTTAAAAAGATGTTTGTTCAGCAGGGTTACCTTCTACAACCCATTTCATGCATTGTCCCTGTCACTACAGCCGCATATTTCTGGTTTGATGAACTGATAAAGACGCTCGATAGTGATTCTCCTCCTTATGAGGAGATTATGGACAGAATCAATGCTCTCAAATTGGCTAATTCTTTCACTCTAGACGCCACTTTGCAATTGGCTAGGTTAGCGGCTAAGAATTCTGGGTTTGCTATTGTGGCGCGCAGAGCGCTTTGGTTGAAATCTTGGTCGGCTGATGCGTCTTCCAAGAACAAGCTACTAAACATTCCTTTCAAGGGGAAAACGCTGTTTGGCCCTGACTTGAAAGAGATTATCTCTGATATCACTGGGGGTAAGGGCCACGCCCTTCCTCAGGATCGGCCTTTCAAGGCAAAAAATAGACCTAATTTTCGTCCCTTTCGTAAAAACGGACCAGCCCAAAGTGCTACGTCCTCTAAGCAAGAGGGTAATACTTCTCAAGCCAAGCCAGCTTGGAGACCAATGCAAGGCTGGAACAAGGGAAAGCAGGCCAAGAAACCTGCCACTGCTACCAAGACAGCATGAAATATTGGCCCCCGATCCGGGACCGGATCTGGTGGGGGGCAGACTCTCTCTCTTCGCTCAGGCTTGGGCAAGAGATGTTCTGGATCCTTGGGCGCTAGAAATAGTCTCCCAGGGTTATCTTCTGGAATTCAAGGGACTTCCCCCAAGGGGGAGGTTCCACAGGTCTCAGTTGTCTTCAGACCACATAAAAAGACAGGCGTTCTTACATTGTGTAGAAGACCTGTTAAAAATGGGAGTGATTCATCCTGTTCCATTAAGAGAACAAGGGATGGGGTTCTACTCCAATCTGTTCATAGTTCCCAAAAAAGAGGGAACGTTCAGACCAATCTTAGATCTCAAGATCTTAAACAAATTTCTCAAGGTCCCATCGTTCAAGATGGAAACCATTCGAACTATCCTTCCTTCCATCCAGGAAGGTCAATTCATGACCACGGTGGATTTAAAGGATGCGTATCTACATATTCCTATCCACAAGGAACATCATCGGTTCCTAAGGTTTGCATTCCTGGACAAACATTACCAGTTTGTGGCGCTTCCTTTCGGATTAGCCACTGCTCCAAGGATTTTCACAAAGGTACTGGGGTCCCTTCTAGCGGTGCTAAGACCAAGGGGCATTGCAGTAGTACCTTACCTGGACGACATTCTGATTCAAGCGTCGTCCCTCCCTCAAGCAAAGGCTCACACGGACATCGTCCTGGCCTTTCTCAGATCTCACGGCTGGAAAGTGAACGTGGAAAAGAGTTCTCTATCCCCGTCAACAAGGGTTCCCTTCTTGGGAACAATTATAGACTCCTCAGAAATGAGGATTTTTCTAACAGAGGCCAGAAAAACAAAACTTCTGGACTCTTGTCGGATACTTCATTCCGTTCCTCTTCCTTCCGTAGCTCAGTGCATGGAAGTGATCGGGTTGATGGTAGCGGCAATGGACATAGTTCCTTTTGCGCGCATTCATCTAAGACCATTACAACTGTGCATGCTCAGTCAGTGGAATGGGGACTATACAGACTTGTCTCCAAAGATACAAGTAAATCAGAGGACCAGAGACTCACTCCGTTGGTGGCTGTCCCTGGACAACCTGTCACAAGGGATGACATTCCGCAGACCAGAGTGGGTCATTGTCACGACCGACGCCAGTCTGATGGGCTGGGGCGCGGTCTGGGGATCCCTGAAAGCTCAGGGTCTTTGGTCTCGGGAAGAATCTCTTCTACCGATAAATATTCTGGAACTGAGAGCGATATTCAATGCTCTCAAGGCTTGGCCTCAGCTAGCGAGGACCAAGTTCATACGGTTTCAATCAGACAACATGACGACTGTTGCGTACATCAACCATCAGGGGGGAACAAGGAGTTCCCTAGCGATGGACGAAGTGACCAAGATTATTCTATGGGCGGAGTCTCACTCCTGCCACCTGTCTGCTATCCACATCCCGGGAGTGGAAAATTGGGAAGCGGATTTTCTGAGTCGTCAGACATTGCATCCGGGGGAGTGGGAACTCCATCCGGAAATCTTTGCCCAAGTCACTCAGCTGTGGGGCATTCCAGACATGGATCTAATGGCCTCTCGTCAGAACTTCAAAGTTCCCTGCTACGGGTCCAGATCCAGGGATCCCAAGGCGGCTCTAGTGGATGCACTAGTAGCACCTTGGACCTTCAAACTAGCTTATGTGTTCCCGCCGTTTCCTCTCATCCCCAGGCTGGTAGCCAGGATCAATCAGGAGAGGGCGTCGGTGATCTTGATAGCTCCTGCGTGGCCACGCAGGACTTGGTATGCAGATCTGGTGAATATGTCATCGGCTCCACCTTGGAAGCTACCTTTGAGAAAAGACCTTGTTCAGGGTCCGTTCGAACATCCGAATCTGGTTTCACTCCAGCTGACTGCTTGGAGATTGAACGCTTGATTTTATCGAAGCGAGGATTCTCAGATTCTGTTATTGATACTCTTGTTCAGGCCAGAAAGCCTGTAACTAGAAAGATTTACCACAAAATTTGGAAAAAATATATCTGTTGGTGTGAATCTAAAGGATTCCCTTGGGACAAGGTTAAGATTCCTAGGATTCTATCCTTCCTTCAAGAAGGATTGGAAAAAGGATTATCTGCAAGTTCCCTGAAGGGACAGATTTCTGCCTTGTCGGTGTTACTTCACAAAAAGCTGGCAGCTGTGCCAGATGTTCAAGCCTTTGTTCAGGCTCTGGTTAGAATCAAGCCTGTTTACAAACCTTTGACTCCTCCTTGGAGTCTCAATTTAGTTCTTTCAGTTCTTCAGGGGGTTCCGTTTGAACCCTTACATTCCGTTGATATTAAGTTATTATCTTGGAAAGTTTTGTTTTTAGTTGCAATTTCTTCTGCTAGAAGAGTTTCAGAATTATCTGCTCTGCAGTGTTCTCCTCCTTATCTGGTGTTCCATGCAGATAAGGTGGTTTTACGTACTAAACCTGGTTTTCTTCCAAAAGTTGTTTCTAACAAAAACATTAACCAGGAGATTATCGTACCTTCTCTGTGTCCGAAACCAGTTTCAAAGAAGGAACGTTTGTTGCACAATTTGGATGTTGTTCGCGCTCTAAAATTCTATTTAGATGCTACAAAGGATTTTAGACAAACATCTTCCTTGTTTGTTGTTTATTCAGGTAAAAGGAGAGGTCAAAAAGCAACTTCTACCTCTCTCTCTTTTTGGATTAAAAGCATCATCAGATTGGCTTACGAGACTGCCGGACGGCAGCCTCCCGAAAGAATCACAGCTCATTCCACTAGGGCTGTGGCTTCCACATGGGCCTTCAAGAACGAGGCTTCTGTTGATCAGATATGTAGGGCAGCGACTTGGTCTTCACTGCACACTTTTACCAAATTTTACAAGTTTGATACTTTTGCTTCTTCTGAGGCTATTTTTGGGAGAAAGGTTTTGCAAGCCGTGGTGCCTTCCATTTAGGTGACCTGATTTGCTCCCTCCCTTCATCCGTGTCCTAAAGCTTTGGTATTGGTTCCCACAAGTAAGGATGACGCCGTGGACCGGACACACCTATGTTGGAGAAAACAGAATTTATGTTTACCTGATAAATTTCTTTCTCCAACGGTGTGTCCGGTCCACGGCCCGCCCTGGTTTTTTAATCAGGTCTGATAATTTATTTTCTTTAACTACAGTCACCACGGTACCATATGGTTTCTCCTATGCAAATATTCCTCCTTAACGTCGGTCGAATGACTGGGGTAGGCGGAGCCTAGGAGGGATCATGTGACCAGCTTTGCTGGGCTCTTTGCCATTTCCTGTTGGGGAAGAGAATATCCCACAAGTAAGGATGACGCCGTGGACCGGACACACCGTTGGAGAAAGAAATTTATCAGGTAAACATAAATTCTGTTTTTTACCTCTGTGATTACCTTGTATCTAAGCCTCTGCAGACTGCCCCTTATCTCAGTTATATTAATATACTTTTTACCTCTGTGATTACCTTGTATCTAAGCCTCTGCAGACTGCCCCCTTAGCTCAGTTCTTTTGACAGACTTGTATTTTATCCAATTAATGCTGACTCCTAAAAAAACTCCATGGGAGTGAGTACAATGTTGTCTATATGGTACACATAAATTAACGCCCTCTAGCTGTGAAAAACTGTCAACATGCACTGAGATAAGAGGCGGCCTTCAAGGGCTTAGAAACTGGCATATGAACCTCCTATGTTTAGCTTTCATCAAAGAATACAAAGAGAACAAAGCAAATTTGATGATAAAAGTAAATTGTAAAGTTGTATATAATTGTATGCCCTATCTGAATCATAAGTTTAATTTTGACTAGACTGTCCCTTTAAATGTTTGCTAATTTAGAGATATTAAAACATTGTTTTTGTTTCAGACAGAGCATAACATTTTGAAAACATTTCCAATTTACTTCTATTATCAAATTTACTTTGTTTTTATGGTATTCTTTGTTAAAGAGACATGAAACGCAGGTTTTTTTCTTCGATACATTCACATAGAACAAACAATTTTCCAATTTGCTTCTATTTAAATGTTTTTCTCTTGGTATCCTTTGTTGAAAAGCATACCTGGGTATATTCAGGAGCTGGTTGCTGGCTGCACCTATATGCTAAATGTTATTGGCTCACCCATGTGCATTGCTGTTTCTTCTACAAAGGATAGCAAGAAAATGAAGCAAATTAGATAGAAGTAAATTGGAAAGATGTATAAAATTGTATTCAGGTGTAAATTAACCATAAAGACTTTTTATATTAACACTCCCCAGTTCTGCTGTTCCTTACACATCCCAGTGCTGAGGAGGTGCGGTGCCAACGCTCATTAACAGGAAGCCGTGGCCACAGCCACACGATACTCCTTCAGGGTATTGCTGAAGTGTCACCAAATGTGATTAGTGTTACTGTAAGCTCTGACTTCATAGCCAACGTCCAGTGGTATAAATATCTAAAAATGGTTCCTTTTGCTCTAATGGGATGCAGTGGTGTAACCATTTAGCTACCAGACAATGCACATTGGGGGGGAATTGCATCTGTCTTTTCTGGTATCCAAGAGGTTAATTTACTTTAATACTATAATGTAGTAAAATGGTTAATATATACACTAAGCTGAGCGCCATACATATTTATTCCTATTAGTAATATCTCACACATGAATCCTTTTATTCCAAATATGTATTACAGGATAAATTCTTAAAAAAAAAAAAAAATTCATATGTGCCATGTGTTTTCATTTTCTCCAACAAGAAATTCCAGTCCTTATTGGCTCTTACTGCCCTCTAGTGGATGTTAGCTGCAGTTATTTTTGTGCACCACGACAAAAGCATTTTTGCTGATTACTCTCTTCAGTTGAGATTGTGTTGCTATTATTTGCACCAGATATACACATAAATGCAAAAGCTAACGTTAATATCTACTGATACACAGCTGAATTCATTTGCACCAGATATACACATATGCTCAAAAGCTAACGTTAATATCTACTGATACACAGCTGAATTCATTTGCACCAGATATACACATATGCTCAAAAGCCAACGTTAATATCTACTGATACACAGCTGAATTCATTTGCACCAGCTATACACATATGCGCAAAAGCTAACGTTAATATCTACTGATACACAGCTGAATTCATTTGCACCAGATATATACATATGCTCAAAAGCTAACGTTAATATCTACTGATACACAGCTGAATTCATTTGCACCAGATATACACATATGCGCAAAAGCTAACGTTAATATCTACTCATACACAGCTGAATTCATTTGCACCAGATATACACATATGCTCAAAAGCTAACGTTAATATCTACTGATACACAGCTGAATTCATTTGCACCAGATATACACATATGCTCAAAAGCTAACGTTAATATCTACTGATACACAGCTGAATTCATTTGCACCAGCTATACACATATGCGCAAAAGCTAACGTTAATATCTACTGATACACAGCTGAATTCATTTGCACCAGATATATACATATGCTCAAAAGCTAACGTTAATATCTACTGATACACAGCTGAATTCATTTGCACCAGATATACACATATGCGCAAAAGCTAACGTTAATATCTACTCATACACAGCTGAATTCATTTGCACCAGATATACACATATGCTCAAAAGCTAACGTTAATATCTACTGATACACAGCTGAATTCATTTGCACCAGCTATACACATATGCGCAAAAGCTAACGTTAATATCTACTGATACACAGCTGAATTCATTTGCACCAGATATATACATATGCTCAAAAGCTAACGTTAATATCTACTGATACACAGCTGAATTCATTTGCACCAGATATACACATATGCGCAAAAGCTAACGTTAATATCTACTCATACACAGCTGAATTCATTTGCACCAGATATACACATATGCACAAAAGCTAACGTTAATATCTACTGATACACAGCTGAATTCATTTGCACCAGATATATACATATGCTCAAAAGCTAACGTTAATATCTACTGATACACAGCTGAATTCATTTGCACCAGATATATACATATGCTCAAAAGCTGACAATATCTACTGATACACAGCTGAGTTCATTTGCACCAGATATACACATATGCTCAAAAGCTAACGTTAATATCTACTGATACACAGCTGAACTCATTTGCACCAGATATACACATATGCTCAAAAGCTGACGTTAATATCTACTCATACACAGCTGAATTCATTTGCACCAGATATACACATATGCTCAAAAGCTAACGTTAATATCTACTGATACACAGCTGAACTCATTTGCACCAGATATACACATATGCGCAAAAGCTAACGTTAATATCTACTGATACACAGCTGAATTCATTTGCACCAGATATACACATATGCTCAAAAGCTAAAGTTAATATCTACTGATACACAGCTGAATTCATTTGCACCAGATATACACATATGCTCAAAAGCTGACAATATCTACTCATACACGGCTGAATTCATTTGCACCAGCTATACACATATGCTCAAAAGCTAACGTTAATATCTACTGATACAAAGCTGAATTCATTTGCACCAGATATACACATATGCTCAAAAGCTAACGTTAATATCTACTGATACACAGCTGAATTCATTTGCACCAGCTATACACATATGCTCAAAAGCTGACGTTAATATCTACTGATACACAGGTGAATTCATTTGCACCAGCTATACACATATGCTCAAAAGCTGACGTTAATATCTACTGATACACAGCTGAACTCATTTGCACCAGATATACACATATGCTCAAAAGCTAACGTTAATATCTACTGATACACAGCTGAATTCATTTGCACCAGATATACACATATGCTCAAAAGCTGACAATATCTACTGATACACAGCTGAGTTCATTTGCACCAGATATACACATATGCTCAAAAGCTGACGTTAATATCTACTGATACACAGCTGAATTCTTTTTATTTGCACCAGCTATACACATATGCTCAAAAGCTGACGTTAATATTTACTGATACAAAGCTGAATTCATTTGCACCAGATATACACATATGCTCAAAAGCTAAAGTTAATATCTACTGATACACAGCTGAATTCATTTGCACCAGATATACACATATGCTCAAAAGCTAAAGTTAATATCTACTGATACAAAGCTGAATTCATTTGCACCAGATATACACATATGCTCAAAAGCTAAAGTTAATATCTACTGATACACAGCTGAATTCATTTGCACCAGATATACACATATGCACAAAAGCTAACGTTAATATCTACTGATACACAGCTGAACTCATTTGCACCAGATATACACATATGCTCAAAAGCTAACGTTAATATCTACTGATACACAGCTGAACTCATTTGCACCAGATATATACATATGCTCAAAAGCTAACGTTAATATCTACTGATACACAGCTGAATTCATTTGCACCAGATATACACATATGCTCAAAAGCTAAAGTTAATATCTACTGATACACAGCTGAATTCATTTGCACCAGATATACACATATGCTCAAAAGCTAACGTTAATATCTACTGATACACAGCTGAATTCATTTGCACCAGATATACACATATGCGCAAAAGCTAACGTTAATATCTACTGATACACAGCTGAATTCATTTGCACCAGATATACACACATGCTCAAAAGCTAACGTTAATATCTACTGATACACAGCTGAATTCATTTGCACCAGATATACACATATGCTCAAAAGCTAACGTTAATATCTACTGATACACAGCTGAATTCATTTTCACCAGATATACACATATGCACAAAAGCTAACGTTAATATCTACTCATACACAGCTGAATTCATTTGCACCAGATATACACATATGCGCAAAAGCTAACGTTAATATCTACTCATACACAGCTGAATTCATTTGCACCAGATATACACATATGCTCAAAAGCTAAAGTTAATATCTACTGATACACAGCTGAATTAATTTGCACCAGATATACACATATGCTCAAAAGCTAAAGTTAATATCTACTGATACACAGCTTAATTCATTTGCACCAGATATACACATATGCTCAAAAGCTAACGTTAATATCTACTGATACACAGCTTAATTCATTTGCACCAGATATATACATATGCTCAAAAGCTAACGTTAATATCTACTGATACACAGCTGAATTCATTTGCACCAGCTATACACATATGCTCAAAAGCTAACGTTAATATCTACTGATACACAGCTGAATTCATTTGCACCAGATATACACATATGCTCAAAAGCTGACAATATCTACTGATACACAGCTGAATTCATTTGCACCAGATATACACATATGCTCAAAAGCTAAAGTTAATATCTACTGATACACAGCTAAATTCATTTGCACCAGATATACACATATGCTCAAAAGCTAAAGTTAATATCTACTGATACACAGCTTAATTCATTTGCACCAGATATACACATATGCTCAAAAGCTAACGTTAATATCTACTGATACACAGCTTAATTCATTTGCACCAGATGTATACATATGCTCAAAAGCTAACGTTAATATCTACTGATACACAGCTGAATTCATTTGCACCAGCTATACACATATGCTCAAAAGCTAACGTTAATATCTACTGATACACAGCTGAATTCATTTGCACCAGATATACACATATGCTCAAAAGCTGACAATATCTACTGATACACAGCTGAGTTCATTTGCACCAGATATACACATATGCTCAAAAGCTAAAGTTAATATCTACTGATACACAGCTGAATTAATTTGCACCAGATATACACATATGCTCAAAAGCTAACGTTAATATCTACTGATACACAGCTTAATTCATTTGCACCAGATATATACATATGCTCAAAAGCTAACGTTAATATCTACTGATACACAGCTGAATTCATTTGCACCAGCTATACACATATGCTCAAAAGCTAACGTTAATATCTACTGATACACAGCTGAATTCATTTGCCCCAGATATACACATATGCTCAAAAGCTGACATTAATATCTACTGATACACAGCTGAATTCATTTGCACCAGCTATACACATATGCTCAAAAGCTAACGTTAATATCTACTGATACACAGCTGAATTAATTTGCCCCAGATATACACATATGCTCAAAAGCTAACGTTAATATCTACTGATACACAGCTGAATTCATTTGCACCAGATATACACATATGCTCAAAAGCTGACGTTAATATCTACTGATACACAGCTTAATTCATTTGCACCAGATATACACATATGCGCTAAAGCTAACGTTAATATCTACTGATACACAGCTGAATTCATTTGCACCAGATATACACATATGCTCAAAAGCTAACGTTAATATCTACTGATACACAGCTGAACTCATTTGCACCAGATATACACATATGCTCAAAAGCTAACGTTAATATCTACTGATACACAGCTGAATTCATTTTCACCAGATATACACATATGCTCAAAAGCTAACGTTAATATCTACTGATACACAGCTGAATTCATTTGCACCAGATATATACATATGCTCAAAAGCTGACGTTAATATCTACTCATACACAGCTGAACTCATTTGCACCAGATATATACATATGCTCAAAAGCTAACGTTAATATCTACTGATACACAGCTGAATTATTTTAACTTTTTTTTTTTACATTTTGTTTGATCAAAAATCCTGAAAGTGCTTTTGTAAAACGTACCTATTCTTCTAATGAAGCCCGTTTTTCCTTCTTTTAAACGTCTGGTGTTTTATTATTTGAGTTATTGATGGTTCCCTTCCAGTTCCACAAATCCTTTGAGGTAGCAAGTTCAGATGATTGGTGCTAGTTTTAAGTGACAATTTATTGTAAAATGTTCTGTCCTTTATATGGTCATTAAATAGTAAATACATTTTATAATCATAGTATTGAGGTTATCCCACGCATCCCTCTAGTCACGGGTACCATGTTAATATCTTTCATTGCGTTCCAGTGATCCCCTTCAGATACCTGCAGTGAAACTTAGGTTCCAAAATGGCTGCTCCCATGAAAGGCGGTGTGTGAAGTGCAGCATAGAGAACAGACAAGTGAATGATTCTGGCTGTGTTCCAATAAAACTTTATGGATATTGAAATGGGAATTTCATATAATTTTCAGAATATTCTTTTTATATATTTTTTTGAAAACCATTTAAAAATCTTAGCATGCGGGTCAGGCCGACACAAGGAGTGAGACTGGTTTGTTCTCTGTGCTGTGTAGTTTGCCTACCCCTGCATTAAAGACATAGGAAAGTCCAAATTAAACTTGCATGATTCGGATACAGCAAGTTATTTTAAGACCCTTTTAAAAGTCACTTCTATAATGTACATATCCTTAACTACTGGGAGCTAGCTTATTGGTGGCTACACACATTTTGTTTCTTGTCATTGTCTCACCAGACTTGTTCAGCTAGCTCTCAGTAGTTCGTTGCTGCTCTGTATGTGAGCAGGGGTTAAACACACAATTATATACAGGCTATAGTGCAATACTAAAATGGTATAACATATTAAAGCTTTTTATATCTCTTTAAGACATTATGTTTATCTACATTCAGTATAACGTTACTTTATCAAGTGCAGCTTGTTTACCAAACAGATATAGTAGACGACATTAGGTGTAAATGGTTTTATTAAACCACCATTGGAATATTTAACAAATGCATAATAAAAGACAATGCAATAGCACTTAGTCTGAATTTCAATTGAGTAGAAAAAAACATTCTGAAAAATTTCAAAGTTAGTTCACTTTTCCATTCCCCTGCATCACGTGACAGCCATTAGCCAATCACTAATTCATATACAAACACACAAGTTCTTGCACATGCTCAATAGGAGTGGGTGCCTCACAGTGTGCACATAAAGAGATTGTGCACATCTTGATAATGGAAGTGAATCCGAAAGTTGTTTACTGTGATCTGAATCATGAACATTTTTATTAATTTAGGTGCTCTTTAAAGCTTCTGTTCCAAGTGGGGACTGTGACCTCTGCAGGACAATTAATGTTGCTTCTAACCTGTAGATTATGACACATTCAAGGGAGAATTCATTTGCAGAATGCAGTTGACAGCTGGAAATTTGGGTTATTTTGTAATTTCTTATTTTTCTTTCTTTTTAATCAAATAATATTTTGTCAGCAAAAAAAAGATATTAATCCAGCAGATTGATTTCTCCTCCTGTCACAAGATGAGATGTGATTTATTTAGCTTACTTGAAGGTTATTTAGAATATTGGAAGCTTCTTGTACGGCAGTTGGCATAAGAACTGATATAATGAATAGCCTGCCTGTAGAATTACAGTGAAATCTAATACTCGTTAAATCCTAGTGCACAAAGTTCCTAGATGCCTTGTGCAATATGTTAATTTACAGGTAGTTTTTATTACTATTTTTAAACTCCTTTCATACTAGTCATCAATGCTTATTTGACAACTGTACTGATTTTTACAAACAGAAAGAGAAGCTCTCTACCAGAAACGAACAGCTCAATAGCTTGTTCTATGGTGAGTTACCACCTGGGAGCAGCTTCTTTTAGCCCAATTGTGCTTTTCACAGAGCAGAATGTTTCTGCCTGGTAAGGTCAGTCCAACCATGAAATACCAGGCAATCCTCCTGTGAACAATTAGCATGGCAGCCCCAGACGGTCGTTTTTGGCCTCATTTGTGAGGTGAAGCCATATTCTTCTAAGCACATTAGACAAGGAGTCCACGTCTGGTTTCCCCCATTACCCTTAGGGAGACTTCCCCAGGGTCATATTGCACATACATACAGAAAAAGAAGTGCTCTAACAGGAACAGCACAGTAGTTTGTTCTATTGCAAGTTACCACCTAGGAGCAGCCTCTTTCTTCTGTTAAGTGTGATCAGTCCACGGGTCATCATTACTTCTGGGATATTACTCCTCCCCAACAGGAAGTGCAAGAGGATTCACCCAGCAGAGCTGCATATAGCTCCTCCCCTCTACGTCACTCCCAGTCATTCTCTTGCACCCAACGACTAGATAGGATGTGTGAGAGGACTATGGTGATTATACTTAGTTTTATATCTTCAATCAAAAGTTTGTTATTTTAAAATAGCACCGGAGTGTGTTATTATCTCTCTGGCAGAGTTTGAAGAAGAATCTACCAGAGTTTTTGTTATGATTTTAGCCGGAGTAGTTAAGATCATATTGCTGTTTCTCGGCCATCTGAGGAGAGGTAAACTTCAGATCAGGGGACAGCGGGCAGATGAATCTGCATAGAGGTATGTAGCAGTTTTTATTTTCTGACAATGGAATTGATGAGAAAATCCTGCCATACCGATATAATGTCATGTATGTATACTTTACACTTCAGTATTCTGGGGAATGGTACTTCACTAGAATTACACTGTAAGAAATACATAAAGCTGTTTAATAACTAGAGATTATGTTTAACGTTTTTGCTGGAATGTAAAATCGTTTTCATTTACTGAGGTACTGAGTGAATAAATGTTTGGGCACTATTTTTCCACTTGGCTGTTGCTTAATCTGTTTTTCTGACAGTTTCTGTTCTCCCTCACTGCTGTGTGTGAGGGGGAGGGGCCGTTTTTTTGGCGCTTTTACTGCATCAAATATTTCAGTCAGCAACTCATTGTATTCCCTGCATGATCCGGTTCATCTCTACAGAGCTCAGGGGTCTTCAAAACTTATTTTGAGGGAGGTAATTTCTCTCAGCAGAGCTGTGAGAATTATAGTTTGACTGAGATAAAAAAACGTTTATTCTGTAATTTGTTTCCTGCTTTCAGAATTTGTTATCTTTGCTAATGGGATTAAACCTTTGCTAAAGTTGTGTTGTTTACAAGGATTGAGGCTATAACTGTTTCAATTTATTAATTTTCAACTGTCATAGATCTTCTGTGCTTCTTAAAGGCACAGTACGTTTTAATATTATTCTAATTGAATTGTATTTCCAAGTTGCAAGTTTATTTGCTAGTGTGTTAAACATGTCTGATTCAGAGGATGATACCTGTGTCATTTGTTGCAATGCCAAAGTGGAGCCCAATAGAAATTTATGTACTATCTGTATTGATGCTACTTTAAATAAAAGTCAATCTGTACAAATTGAACAAATTTCACCAAACAACGAGGGGAGAGTTATGCCGACTAACTCGCCTCACGTGTCAGTACCTACATCTCCCGCTCAGAGGGAGGTGCGTGATATTGTAGCGCCGAGTACATCTGGGCGGCCATTACAAATCACATTACAGGATATGGCTACTGTTATGACTGAGGTTTTGGCTAAATTACCAGAACTAAGAGGCAAGCGTGATCACTCTGGGGTGAGAACAGAGTGCGCTGATAATATTAGGGCCATGTCAGACACTGCGTCACAGGTGGCAGAACATGAGGACGGAGAACTTCATTCTGTGGGTGACGGTTCTGATCCAAACAGACTGGATTCAGATATTTCAAATTTTAAATTTAAACTGGAAAACCTCCGTGTATTACTAGGGGAGGTGTTAGCGGCTCTGAATGATTGTAACACAGTTGCAATACCAGAGAAAATGTGTAGGTTGGATAAATATTTTGCGGTACCGACGAGTACTGAGGTTTTTCCTATACCTAAGAGACTTACTGAAATTGTTACTAAGGAGTGGGATAGACCCGGTGTGCCGTTCTCACCCCCTCCGATATTTAGAAAAATGTTTCCAATAGACGCCACCACAAGGGACTTATGGCAAATGGTCCCTAAGGTGGAGGGAGCAGTTTCTACCTTAGCTAAGCGTACCACTATCCCGGTGGAGGATAGCTGTGCTTTTTCAGATCCAATGGATAAAAAGTTAGAGGGTTACCTTAAGAAAATGTTTGTTCAACAAGGTTTTATATTGCAACCCCTTGCATGCATTGCGCCGATCACGGCTGCAGCGGCATTCTGGATTGAGTCTCTGGAAGAGAACATTGGTTCAGCTACTCTGGACGACATTACGGACAGGCTTAGAGTCCTTAAACTAGCTAATTCATTCATTTCGGAGGCCGTAGTACATCTTACTAAACTTACGGCGAAGAATTCAGGATTCGCCATTCAGGCACGCAGGGCGCTGTGGCTAAAATCCTGGTCAGCTGATGTTACTTCTAAGTCTAAATTGCTTAATATACCTTTCAAAGGGCAGACCTTATTCGGGCCCGGGTTGAAAGAGATTATCGCTGACATTACAGGAGGTAAAGGCCATGCCCTGCCTCAGGACAAAGCCAAAGCCAAGACTAGACAGTCTAATTTTCGTTCCTTTCGTAATTTCAAAGCTGGAGCAGCATCAACTTCCTCTGCACCAAAACAGGAAGGAGCTGTTGCTCGCTACAGACAAGGCTGGAAACCTAACCAGTCCTGGAACAAGGGCAAGCAGACTAGGAAACCTGCTGCTGCCCCTAAGACAGCATGAATTGAGGGCCCCCGATCCGGGATCGGATCTAGTGGGGGGCAGACTTTCTCTCTTCGCCCAGGCTTGGGCAAGAGATGTTCAGGATCCCTGGGCGCTAGAGATAATATCTCAGGGATACCTTCTGGACTTCAAATACTCTCCTCCAAGAGAGAGATTTCATCTGTCAAGATTGTCAACAATCCAGACAAAGAAAGAGGCGTGTCTACGCTGCGTACAAGAGCTCTTGTTAATGGGAGTAATCCATCCAGTTCCACGATCGGAACAGGGACAGGGGTTTTACTCAAATCTGTTTGTGGTTCCCAAAAAAGAGGGAACTTTCAGACCAATCCTGGACTTAAAGATCCTAAACAAATTCCTAAGAGTTCCATCGTTCAAGATGGAGACTATTCGGACAATTTTACCTATGATCCAAGAGGGTCAGTACATGACCACTGTAGATTTAAAAGATACTTACCTTCACATACCGATTCACAAAGATCATTATCGGTACCTAAGGTTTGCCTTCCTAGACAGGCATTACCAGTTTGTGGCTCTTCCATTCGGATTGGCTACAGCTCCAAGAATCTTCACAAAGGTTCTGGGTGCTCTTCTGGCGGTACTAAGACCGCGGGGAATCTCGGTAGCTCCATACCTAGACGACATTCTGATACAAGCTTCAAGCTTTCAAACTGCCAAGTCTCATACAGAGTTAGTGCTGGCATTTCTAAGTTCACATGGATGGAAGGTGAACGAAAAGAAAAGTTCACTCGTTCCACTCACAAGAGTTCCCTTCCTGGGGACTCTTATAGATTCTGTAGAAATGAAGATTTACCTGACAGAGGACAGGCTAACAAGACTTCAAAGTGCTTGCCGCACCCTTCATTCCATTCAACACCCGTCAGTGGCTCAATGCATGGAGGGAATCGGCTTAATGGTAGCGGCAATGGACATAGTACCCTTTGCACGCTTACACCTCAGACCACTGCAACTGTGCATGCTAAGTCAGTGGAATGGGGATTACTCAGACTTATCCCCTTCTCTGAATCTGGATCAAGAGACCAGAAATTCTCTTCTATGGTGGCTTTCTCGGCCACATCTGTCCAGGGGGATGCCATTCAGCAGACCAGACTGGACAATTGTAACAACAGACGCCAGCCTTCTAGGTTGGGGTGCCGTCTGGAATTCTCTGAAGGCTCAGGGACAATGGAGTCAGGAGGAGAGTCTCCTGCCAATAAACATTCTGGAATTGAGAGCAGTTCTCAATGCCCTCCTGGCTTGGCCCCAGTTGACAACTCGGGGGTTCATCAGGTTTCAGTCGGACAACATCATGACTGTAGCTTACATCAACCATCAGGGAGGGACAAGAAGCTCCCTAGCTATGATGGAAGTATCAAGATAATTCTCTGGGCAGAGTCTCACTCTTGCCACCTGTCAGCAATCCACATCCCGGGAGTGGAGAACTGGGAGGCGGATTTCTTAAGTCGTCAGACTTTTCATCCGGGGGAGTGGGAACTTCATCCGGAGGTCTTTGCCCAAAAACTTCGACGTTGGGGCAAACCAGAGATAGATCTCATGGCGTCTCGACAGAACGCCAAGCTTCCTCGTTACGGGTCCAGATCCAGGGATCCAGGAGCAGTCCTGATAGATGCTCTGACAGCACCTTGGGACTTCAGGATGGCTTACGTGTTTCCACCCTTCCCGTTGCTTCCGCGATTGATTGCCAGAATCAAACAAGAGAGAGCATCAGTGATTCTAATAGCACCTGCGTGGCCACGCAGGACTTGGTATGCAGACCTGGTGGACATGTCATCCTGTCCACCTTGGTCTCTACCTCTGAAACAGGACCTTCTGATACAGGGTCCCTTCAAACATCAAAATCTAACTTCTCTGAAGCTGACTGCTTGGAAATTGAACGCTTGATTTTATCAAGACGTGGGTTTTCTGAGTCAGTTATTGATACCTTAATACAGGCTAGGAAACCTGTTACCAGAAAGATTTACCATAAGATATGGCGTAAATACCTATATTGGTGTGAATCCAAAGGTTACTCTTGGAGTAAGGTTAGGATTCCTAGGATATTGTCTTTTCTACAAGAAGGTTTAGAAAAGGGTTTATCTGCTAGTTCATTAAAGGGACAGATCTCAGCTCTGTCCATTCTGTTACACAAACGTCTGTCAGAAGTTCCTGACGTCCAGGCTTTTTGTCAGGCTTTGACCAGGATTAAGCCTGTGTTTAAAACTGTTGCTCCACCATGGAGTTTAAACCTTGTTCTTAATGTTTTTCAGGGCGTTCCGTTTGAACCCCTTCATTCCATTGATATAAAGTTGTTATCTTGGAAAGTTCTATTTTTAATGGCTATTTCCTCGGCTCGAAGAGTCTCTGAATTATCAGCCTTACATTGTGATTCTCCTTATTTGATTTTTCATTCGGATAAGGTAGTCCTGCGTACTAAACCTGGGTTCTTACCTAAGGTAGTTACTAACAGGAATATCAATCAAGAGATTGTTGTTCCTTCTTTATGCCCAAATCCTTCTTCAAAGAAGGAACGTCTACTGCACAACCTGGATGTAGTCCGTGCTCTAAAATTTTACTTACAGGCAACTAAGGAATTTCGACAAACGTCTTCTCTGTTTGTCATTTACTCTGGGCAGAGGAGAGGTCAAAAAGCTTCCGCTACCTCTCTTTCTTTTTGGCTTCGTAGCATAATTCGTTTAGCTTATGAGACTGCTGGACAGCAGCCTCCTGAAAGAATTACAGCTCATTCTACTAGAGCTGTGGCTTCCACTTGGGCCTTCAAGAATGAGGCCTCTGTTGAACAGATTTGCAAGGCTGCAACTTGGTCTTCGCTTCATACTTTTTCCAAATTTTCCAAATTTGACACTTTTGCTTCATCGGAGGCTATTTTTGGGAGAAAGGTTCTTCAGGCAGTGGTTCCTTCTGTATAAAGAGCCTGCCTATCCCTCCCGTCATCCGTGTACTTTTGCTTTGGTATTGGTATCCCAGAAGTAATGATGACCCGTGGACTGATCACACTTAACAGAAGAAAACATAATTTATGCTTACCTGATAAATTCCTTTCTTCTGTAGTGTGATCAGTCCACGGCCCGCCCTGTTTTTAAGGCAGGTAAATATTTTTTAATTTATACTCCAGTCACCACTTCACCCTTGGCTTTTCCTTTCTCGTTGGTCCTTGGTCGAATGACTGGGAGTGACGTAGAGGGGAGGAGCTATATGCAGCTCTGCTGGGTGAATCCTCTTGCACTTCCTGTTGGGGAGGAGTAATATCCCAGAAGTAATGATGACCCGTGGACTGATCACACTACAGAAGAAAGGAATTTATCAGGTAAGCATAAATTATGTTTTTAGCCCAATTGTGCTTTTCACAGTGGAGAATTTCCTGAGGTATATCAGCCGGATCCCTCCTAACAAGGTCAGTCCAGCCCCAAAATACCAGGCAATCCCCCTCTGAACAAGGAACATGGCAACCCCAGATAATTGTTTCGGCCTGATATTTCCAGTCCTCTGATTTGTCTGCCTGCCCGCTGTTATTGTCTTAGGAATCTCTGCCACCTCTGATGTGTAGGTTTGGTATGGATGTCTTTTTGGGGATCAGAATCAGACACAAGGTCTTTGGTCTTATGTATTTGTATATTGAGTCATCTGTAAATCTTCTGCAGTTTATAGATCAGAATAATGAATACAATATTTTTATTCTATGCAGTTTACATATTATGCTGAGTCAGTGCAGCATGGTCAGTACGCTTATATTCTTCTTACTTCATACCTTCCCCAAATATCCCGATTTTTACAGGACAGTCCCAAATTCAGGGGTCTGTCCCGCTATCCTGATGTGGCATCCTTCAGTCCCGCATTGGTTATTATTTATTGGCTTAGTACCAGCGCGCTCTCAGCATTGGAACTGGTGTGAGGAGGAGTAGAGCGCTACCACAGAGCACAGGAATGCTTAGAAAGCACAGAGCAGGACCACACAGCAAGGAACCTCACAGAGTAGCTGGAGAGTTTGCAGAGAAGGTCAGTGTTTACGTTGTGACAGTTCACTAGCACAACTGAGAGAGGCATAGGATTGCAAGATATGTTATGAAAGGAAACTGAAAATAAGCGATTTGAGAGATACGAGGGAAACCAGGAGAGGGCTGTGTCTCGGATGCCAAATGAATGTAGTATTTTTAGGAGGAGAGGATGGTCAACTGTGTCAAAAGCAGCGGACAGGTCAAGAAGAATTAGTAAGGAGTAGTGGCCTTTTGCTTTAGCTGATAACAGGTCATTTGTTACTTTAGTAAGAGCAGTTTCTGTTGAGTGTTTAGGGCGGAAACCAGATTGTAGTGGATCAAGTAAGGAATTAGTTGTAAGAAATTGAGTTAGCCGATTATAGACTAGTCGTTCCAATAGTTTTGAAGCAAAGGGAAGTAAGGAGACCTGTCGATAGTTAGAAGGGGTGGAGGGGTCAAGCGAGGGCTTTTTATGATTGTTATGATTGACGCATGCTTGGGTGTATCAAGAAATGTGCCAGCGGTGAGAGATTGGTTAAAGAGATGAGATAGGGTAGGGGTTAGTAAAGCAGAGAGAGAGGGAAGACGTTGTGAAGGAATAGGGTCAAGTGGGCAGGCTGTGAGATGAGCCAAGGATAAGAGTACAGAGACTTCTTCCTCTGTTACAGGAGGGAAGTAGCATAATGTTTTGTTAATAGAAGGGGTGGGTAGGATTGCTGGGTTTGAGGGGTGTGAGGTGCAGATATCTTTTCTAATGGTGTCAATACATACAGGCATACCTCGTTTTATTGCGCTTCACTATATTGCGCTTGTTTGTAGGTTTGTAGGAACCCTGTGTCAAGCAATTCATTCGCTGCCATATTTCCCACAAAAATACATTAAAAAAACATAAATATATATATAAACACATAAATAAACACACATAAACACAAATATACATATAAACACATAAATACACATTTATACACAAACACATAAATATATATAAACACATAAAGAGTGTATACAAAAAGGAAAGTAGCACTCTGAAGTATAGGATAATTGCTCTAAAAATACTGTGAGCAACAAAGTGGAAGCAAAAAATATATTCCAGGCAACAGATTTATAAAAATAAAACTAACTTTATTCCATAAAGATAAAAAAGGACAAAACCAGGATGTCCTATAATAGAGCCAGCAGTGACTCTAACAATCAGGCAAGTGAGCTGATCCCCCACGCATGGGTGGGGGATCAGCTCACTTGCCTGATTGTTAGTCACTTTTTTATCTTTATGGAATAAAGTTCGTTTTATTTTTATAACCCTGTTGCCTGGAATATATTTTTTGCTTCCACTTTGTTGCTCACAGTATTTTTAGAGCAATTATCCTATACTTCAGAGCGCTACTTTCCTTTTTGTATACTGTCTCTGTTTGGGGCGTGTCTGGCAGACACGCCTGTAGTTGCAGCCTGGCTATTGGATATCTACAGGGGGTGTGTCCCCCGCCCACTCTCCATTGTGCCCGGTCTCTGTTCTAATACCGGACCCTCGGGAGGAGCGCAGAACAACAGTGAACTGTTTCCACATCCTATAAACACATAAATACAAACACATAAACACAAATACACATATAAACACATAAATACACATTTATAGACATATAAACACATAAATACACATTTATAGACATATAAACACATACATATACACAAATAAACACAAATACACATATCAACACATAAATACACATGAATACGCATATACACACACCTATATATACACACCACCAGCAACATGATTATGACTCACTGAAGGCTCAGATGATGGTTGGCTTTTTTTTTTAGCAATAATATATTATTTTAATTAAGGTATGTACATTTGTTTTTTAAGCATAATGCTATTGCACACCCAATAGACTACAGTCAAATTGTAGCTTAGCTAGTAGAGGTCTATTTGCACAATTTCCTAAAAGGTTATAATCCCAAAGTAAAATTTTAGCAGTCACAGTTCCCTTTACGGTTTGCAACTGGCGGCATTTTCCATTGATATTTATATTATTTTTTTATTTTTACAATCAGAATGTAATCTAGAAATATTGTCAGAAGATCAGACAAATTCCTGTATCAAAATCAAAAATAGAACCTAATTATTATATTATGGGTCTATAGTTTATGCTGCTATATATTTTGTTTACTTGCTTAGTCCGTATTCGGTTGTGTTCCATAAAAACTAATAAAGACGCGTTCTTATTATTCTGTGGGCATCGCTCTGCGATAAAATATAAATCTGCTGTTTTCTGTTTCATCTGAAATATTTCTCTATTCATCTTTTTTTTTTTTTTTTTTTTAAATCACCAGGACTCTCCCTAATATATTAACTCTTTAGTCACTATGGTTTCTTATATAACCCAGAGCACGTTGTCATTGTCAGTCGATTAAAAAGCTGCGTAAGAAAAGGCCAAATTTCTGGTTTGGAATCTCTCTGAGAAACGAGACAGGTGTCCGCTTCATACTTGTCTAGTTAAGAATTTGCAGTTTATTTGTGTTTTTTTGTTTATATTGTCCTGTCTTGCATTTTAACTCCAGCTGTGTAATTTTCTGTTATATGTGAGCTTGGTTTCAAAACAATAACAATATTTATTTGCTGACAGCGTACGCTGATTTTATTCTACCATAAAGCTTTAGAAAATCACTTGTTTTGCAGTAACCAAAATCTCCCAACCATAACACTTAACCTTATCATTGGTGGGCAGGATCCCCAGAGTGTCAGAAGTGTAGACATGTTGACGTCCTTTTTATAGATTTCTAAATGTGCTCTAAGGATAGAGTCTCTGTTTAAACATCCTGCTTATTTGGTGTCTTAACAATGATAGATTAATGCAACATATTGCTGATAGATGACCGTGCACCTTTGCCAGCAACATCCTGCTAGATTTGTGGGCCCTTTTATTGCACAGAAGATATGCTGTAGATTTAATAAAAACTATTCTATTGTCTACAATGGATAAATAAAGGTTTGTCTGGTGCAACCAACAAAATTCTTAAAGTGATAGTCAATTCTAGTATTTGTGAGGGGCTAGGATTTACCAGTGCAACAAATAAAGGGTACTATAACATTATTCATGCTGAAAGTTCCTTTATTTGTCTGCAGCATTCATGCCTCAGGCCGCCCACAGCACAGTTTTTAAATAAGTAGGAAAAATCTTTTATGTTTAAATCATTATTTAAATATTACAAACATTTTGTATTAAAGGGACACTGAACCCAAATTTTTTCTTTTGTAATTCAGAAAGAGCATGCAATTTTAAGCAACTTTCTAATTTACTCCTATTATCAATTTTTCTTCGTTCTCTTGCTATCATTATTTGAAAAAGAAGGCATCTAAGCATTTTTTTGGTTTCAGTACTCTGGACAGCACTTTTTTATTGGTGGATGAATATATCCACCAATCAGCAAGGACAACCCAGGTTGTTCACCAAAAATGGGCCGGCATCTAAATTTAAATTCTTGCATTTCAAATAAAGATACCAAGAGAATGAAGAAAATTTGATAATAGGAGTAAATTAGAAAGTTGCTTAAAATGTCATGCTCAATCTGAATCACAAAAGAAAATTTTTGGGTACAGTGTCCCTTTAAAGTAAAATTCTGCATTATTAAAAAACACCCAGTGTTTTAAATTACATGAAAAGGAGGCAATAATGACCGTATATTACAAAGTTGTTTTAATACGCATAACTAAATCTTTTTAATATTAAATGTTAAAAACATAAAATGGTTCCGGGAAGATCCCCTCTCTGGACAGCTTGAAGAGAAGCTCCCAGACCCGTATCGATCGAGCGGCCTTGCTACGAAGGAGAGTTAAATTTGGTTTCCACATATACAGTTGGCAGCTCTCTCCAACACACAGGGCTGACGGTATAAAATGCAAGAAGAGAAAAGGCAACTCACAAGTAACAGTGGGGTGCAGGATACTCTCGGCTAACTGCTTGTGATACTCTGCTCCTTGTTCATAATCATCACATGGGCAGCTCAAATAAAGTGAATAAAGGAGAATTGTTTGAGAGGAGCACTGACTATTATAAAGCATAGACGTTTATTAAACCAAGTTAAAACATGGAAGACCTCCTTGCTAGCTTTGCAGCCCTTATGGCAGAGCAGCATAGGCTTATCTGTGAACGGATCAATAGAATTCTCTTGCCCTCAGCCACACTACTTAGATCAGCAAACCACTATACAGGGAGCGAACATAGCAACCGGCTCTGGGGAGGAGAAGATTGACACGCAGATCCAAGGCCATACGTCTGGCTGACTCTTCTGACTTGGATCTCAAAAAGGGCGCTATTATACTTTTGGTGCAAACTGCCCTCGAGTAGATGCCAAATGCTTCACTGGATGGGGACGCTCTGGTCCTGTTGCTCATTAATGTCTGCTGGGTGCAAAGGAATTCACAGGGCCTTGAGGCCCCCTATGCATTGAGGACTGTGAAAGCTGGGGTCGGGTAGACTGTGTATGAGTAGAGTATGATCAGGGCTTGATGGCAATCGTCAAGCCTATTCGATTGTGTGGACTGCTATACAATGAATCCTGTAATGGTGGAGCCTATGCTTTTATAAAGTCTGGTAGCGTTTCTTTGTTTGCAGTGTGAGACACATGTGACATGTCTAGTTCTATAGCCACGACTAGATTGTATTATCAAGTACAATGCTTACTGTATATTGCTAGCAGCTTCTTCTAATATAACCTCTTGCTTCTTATTTAGTATGTAATAGAGGCCTTCACCTTTTATTATTTATTTCTATTTTTTTATTGAATCTTATGTCTTGTATGCATGATGCAAAGCTATGGGTATTACAGAACTATATTGAACAGTTTATATGAGGATAATTTCCATATAGAGCCTATACCCTTAGGGTTATCTCTGTTAAGTAATCCTGCTAGTGGGTCTAGGGGGGTGTAAGACATATATAAATATTACTTAAACTCCACTTCAGGGTTTTTTATGCACTGTTTATATATATATATATATATATATATATATATATATATATATATTTATTTTTTTCTCTTGTTAAGTGTATCCAGTCCACGGATCATCCATTACTTGTGGGATATTCTCCTTCCCAACAGGAAGTTGCAAGAGGATCACCCACAGCAGAGCTGCTATATAGCTCCTCCCCTAACTGTCATATCCAGTCATTCTCTTGCAAGCCTCAACCAAGATGGAGGTCGTAAGAGGAGTGTGGTGTTTTATACTTAGTTTATTCTTCAATCAAAAGTTTGTTATTTTTAAATGGTGCCGGAGTGTACTGTTTATCTCAGGCAGTATTTAGAAGAAGAATCTGCCTGCGTTTTCTATGATCTTAGCAGAAGTAACTAAGATCCATGGCTGTTCTAACATATTCTGAGGAGTGAGGTAACTTCAGAGAGGGAATGGCATGCAGGTTTTCCTGCAATAAGGTATGTGCAGTTAATATTTTTCTAGGGATGGAATTTGCTAGAAAATGCTGCTGATGCCGAACTAATGTAAGTAAAGCCTTAAATGCAGTTATAGTGACTGGTATCAGGCTTATTAATAGAGATACATACTCTTATAAAAATGTAATATAAAACGTTTGCTGGCATGTTTAATCGTTTTTATATGTATTTGGTGATAAAACTTATTGGGGCCTAGTTTTTTTCCACATGGCTGGCTTGAATTTTGCCTAGTAACAGTTTCCTTAGGCTTTCCACTGTTGTAATATGAGTGGGAGGGGCCTTTTTTAGTGCTTTTCTGTGCAGTTAAAAATACTGACAGAGACATTCAGCTTCCCTCTGCATGACCCAGGACATCTCTGGAGGGCTCAAAAGGCTTCAAAGTCGTTTTTGAGGGAGGTAAAAAGCCACAGTAGAGCTGTGGCAGTTGTTGTGACGTTTTTGTCTTTTATTATTCAGTTTTGGGTATTAAGGGGTTAATCATCCATTTGCAAGTGGGTGCAATGCTCTGCTAATTTGTTACATACACTGTAACTGCCTTTTTTCACTGTTATTTCAAATTTTGACAAAATTTGTGTTTCTTAAAGGTGCAGTAACGTTTTTTATATTGCTTGTAAACTTGTTTAAAGTGTTTTCCAAGCTTGCTAGTCTCATTGCTAGTCTGTTTAAACATGTCTGACACAGAGGAAACTACTTGTTCATTATGTTTGAAAGCCATGGTGGAGCCCCATAGGAGAATGTGTACTATATGTATTGATTTCACCTTAAACAGTAAAGATCAGTCTTTAACTTTAAAAGAAATATCACCAGAAGATTCTGACGAGGGGGAAGTTATGCCGACTAACTCTCCCCACGTGTCAGACCCTTCGCCTCCCGCTCAGGGGATGCACGCTAATATGGCGGCAATTACATCAGGGACGCCCATAGCGATTACCTTGCAGGACATGGCTGCAATCATGAATAATACCCTGTTAGAGGTATTATCCAGGTTGCCTGAATTAAGAGGCAAGCGCGATTGCTCTGGGGTTAGGAGAAATACAGAGCGCGCAGATGCTGTAAGGGCCATGTCTGATACTGCGTCACAATATGCAGATCATGAGGACGGAGAGCTTCAGTCTGTGGGTGACATCTCTGATTCGGGGAAACCTGATTCAGAGATTTCTAATTTTAAATTTAAGCTTGAGAACCTCCGTGTGTTGCTTGGGGAGGTATTAGTTGCTCTGAATGACTGTAACACAGTTGCAGTACCAGAGAAATTGTGTAGGCTGGATAAATACTATGCGGTACCGGTGTGTACTGATGTTTTTCCTATACCTAAAAGGCTTACAGAAATTATTAGCAAGGAGTGGGATAGACCGGGGGTGCCTTTTTCCCCACCTCCTATATTTAGAAAAATGTTTCCAATAGACGCCACTACACGGGACTTATGGCAGACGGTCCCTAAGGTGGAGGGAGCAGTTTCTACTTTAGCAAAGCGTACTACTATCCCGGTTGAGGACAGTTGTGCTTTTTCAGATCCAATGGATAAAAAATTGGAGGGTTACCTTAAGAAAATGTTTATTCAACAAGGTTTTATTTTACAGCCCCTTGCATGCAATTGCGTCTGTCACGGCCGCGGCGGCATTCTGGTTTGAGGCCCTGGAAGAGGCCATCCATACAGCTCCATTGACTGAAATTATTGACAAGCTTATAACACTTAAGCTAGCTAAGTCATTTGTTTCTGATGCCATTGTTCATTTGACTAAACTAACGGCTAAGAATTCCGGATTCGCCATCCAAGCGCGTAGGGCGCTATGGCTTAAATCCTGGTCAGCTGACGTGACTTCGAAGTCTAAATTACTCAACATTCCTTTCAAGGGGCAGACCTTATTCGGGCCTGGTTTGAAGGAAATTATTGCTGACATTACTGGAGGTAAGGGTCACACCCTTCCTCAGGACAGGGCCAAAGCAAAGGCCAAACAGTCTAATTTTCGTGCCTTTCGAAATTTCAAGGCCGGTGCAGCATCAACTTCCTCCGCTTCAAAACAAGAGGGAACTTTTGCTCAATCTAAGCAGGCCTGTAAACCTAACCAGTCCTGGAACAAAGGCAAGCAGGCCAGAAAGCCTGCTGCTGCCTCTAAGACAGCATAAAGGAACGGCCCCCTATCCAGCGATGGATCTAGTAGGGGGCAGACTTTCTCTCTTCGCCCAGGCGTGGGCAAGAGATGTTCAGGATCCCTGGGCATGGAGATCATATCTCAGGGATATCTTCTGGACTTAAAAGCTTCCCCTCCACAAGGGAGATTTCATCTTTCAAGGCTATCTGCAAATTAGATAAAGAAAGATGCATTCCTACGCTGTGTGCAAGACCTCCTAGTTATGGGAGTGATCCATCCAGTTCCGCGGACGGAACAAGGACAGGGTTTTTATTCAAATCTGTTTATGGTTCCCAAAAAAGAGGGAACCTTCAGACCAATTTTGGATCTAAAGATCTTAAACAAATTCCTCAGAGTTCCATCTTTCAAAATGGAAACTATTCGGACCATCCTACCCATGACCACAGTGGACTTAAAGGATGCCTACCTTCACATACCGATTCACAAAGATCATCATCGGTTTCTAAGGTTTGCCTTTCTAGACAGGCATTACCAATTTGTAGCTCTTCCCTTCGGGTTCGCTACAGCCCCGAGAATCTTTACAAAGGTTCTGGGCTCACTTCTGGCGGTTCTAAGACCGCGAGGCATAGCGGTGGCTCTGTATCTAGACGACATCCTGATACAGGCGTCAAGCTTTCAAGTTGCCAAGTCTCATACAGAGATAGTTCTGGCATTTCTGAGGTCGCACGGGTGGAAATTGAACGAGGAAAAGAGTTCTCTATCCCCACTCACAAGAGTCTCCTTCTTAGGGACTTTTATAGATTCTGTAGAAATGAAAATTTACCTGACGGAGTCCAGGTTATCAAAACTTCTAAATGCTTGCCGTGTTCACTCCATTCCGCGCCCTTCGGTAGCTCAGTGTATGGAGGTAATCGGCTTAATGGTAGCGGCAATGGACATAGTGCCATTTGCGCGCCTTCATCTCAGACCGCTGCAATTATGCATGCTGAGTCAGTGGAATGGGGATTACACAGATTTGTCCCCTCTGCTAAATCTGGATCAAGAGACCAGAGATTCGCTTGTCTGGTGGTTGTCTCGGGTACACCTGTCCAAGGGTATGACCTTTCGCAGGCCAGATTGGACAATTGTAACAACAGATGCCAGCCTTCTAGGTTGGGGTGCAGTCTGGAATTCCCTGAAGGCACAGGGATCGTGGACTCAGGAGGAGAAACTCCTTCCAATAAATATTCTGGAGTTAAGAGCAATATTCAATGCTCTTTTGACTTGGCCTCAGTTAACAACACTGAGGTTCATCAGATTTCAGTCGGACAACATCACGACTGTGGCTTACATCAACCATCAAGGGGGAACCAGGAGTTCCCTAGCGATGTTAGAAGTCTCAAAAATAATTCGCTGGGCAGAGTACCACTCTTGCCACCTGTCAGCAATCCATATCCCAGGCGTGGAGAACTGGGAGGCGGATTTTCTAAGTCGTCAGACTTTCCATCCGGAGGTGTTTGCTCAGTTGATTCATCGTTGGGGCAAACCAGAGTTGGATCTCATGGCGTCTCGCCAGAATGCCAAGCTTCATTGTTACGGATCCAGGTCCAGGGACCCAGAAGCGACGCTGATAGATGTGCTAGCAGCGTCTTGGTTCTTCAACCTGGCTTATGTGTTTCCACCGTTTCCTCTGCTCCCTCGACTGATTGCCATAATCAAACAGGAGAGAGCATCGGTGATTCTGATAGCACCTGCGTGGCCACGCAGGACTTGGTATGCAGACCTAGTGGACATGTCATCCTTTCCACCATGGACTCTGCCTCTAAGACAGGACCTTCTGATACAAGGTCCTTTCAATCATCCAAATCTAATTTCTCTGAGACTGACTGCATGGAGATTGAACGCTTGATTCTATCAAAGCGTGGCTTCTCCGAGTCAGTCATTGATACTTTAATACAGGCACGAAAGCCTGTTACCTGGAAAATCTACCACAAGATATGGAGTAAATATCTTTATTGGTGTGAATCCAAGACTTACTCATGGAGTAAAGTTAGAATTCCTAGAATATTGTCTTTTCTCCAAGAGGGCTTGGACAAAGGATTATCAGCTAGTTCCTTAAAGGGACAGATTTCTGCTCTGTCTATTCTTGGCAGAGGTTCCAGACGTCCAGGCATTTTGCCAGGCTTTGGTTAGATTTAAGCCTGTGTTTAAACCTGTTGCTCCCCCATGGAGCTTAAACTTGGTTCTTAAGGTTCTTCAAGGAGTTCCGTTTGAACCCCTTCATTCCAATGATATTACACTTTTATCTTGGAAAGTTCTGTTTTTGATGGCTATTTCCTTGGCTCGGAGAGTCTCTGAGCTATCTGCCTTACAATGTGATTCTCCCTATCTGATTTTTCATGCAGATAAGGTAGTTCTGCGTACCAAACCTGGGTTTTTACCTAAGGTGGTTTCTAACAAGAATATCAATCAAGAGATTGTTGTTCCATCGTTGTGCCCTAATCCTTCTTCAAAGAAGGAACGTCTTTTACATAATCTGGACGTAGTCCGTGCCTTGAAGTTTTACTTATAAGCTACTAAGGATTTTCGTCAAACATCTTTCCTGTTTGTCGTTTACTCTGGACAGAGGAGAGGTCAAAAAGCTTCGGCAACCTCTCTTTCCTTTTGGTTTCGGAGCGTAATAAGCCTAGCCTATGAGACTGCTGGACAGCAGCCCCCTGAAAGGATTACAGCTCATTCTACTAGAGCTGTGGCTTCCACCTGGGCCTTCAAAAATGAGGCCTCTGTTGAACAGATTTGCAAGGCTGCGACTTGGTCTTTGCTTCACACTTTTTCAAAATTTTACAAATTTGATACTTTTGCTTCTTCGGAGGCTGTGTTTGGGAGAAAGGTTCTTCAGGCAGTGGTTCCTTCCGCTTAATCCTGCCTTGTCCCTCCCATCATCCGTGTACTTTAGCTTTGGTATTGGTATCCCACAAATAATGGATGATCCGTGGACTGGATACACTTAACAAGAGAAAACATAATTTATGCTTACCTGATAAATTTATTTCTCTTGTAGTGTATCCAGTTCACGGCCCGCCCTGTCCTTTTAAGGCAGGTCTAAATTTTAATTAAACTACAGTCACCACTGCACCCTATGGTTTCTCCTTTCTCTGTTTGTTTTCGGTCGAATGACTGGATATGACAGTTAGGGGAGGAGCTATATAGCAGCTCTGCTGTGGGTGATCCTCTTGCAACTTCCTGTTGGGAAGGAGAATATCCCACAAGTAATGGATGATCCGTGGACTGGATACACTACAAGAGAAATAAATTTCAGGTAAGCATAAATTATGTTTTATATATATTATTTATATATATATATATATATATATATATATATATATATATATATATATATATATATATATATATATATATATATATATATATATATATAAGCTATTGAAATTATTATACCAGTGTCAGTTGAGTACTTCATGCTTCTCTGACAGTAGAGACTGAACCATTGCAGTGTGCCGATTTTAATATCTGTCGGTAGAGACTGAACCATTGCAGTGTGCCGATTTTAATATCTGTCGGTAGAGACTGAACCATTGCAGTGTGCCGATTTTAATATCTGTCGGTAGAGACCGAACCATTGCAGTGTGCCATTTTATCATCTGTCGGTAGAGACCGAACCATTGCAGTGTGCTGATTTATCATCTGTCAGTAGAGACCGAACCATTGCAGTGTGCTGATTTATCATCTGTTGTTAGAGACTGAACCATTGCTGTGTGCTGATTTATCATCTGTCGGTAGAGACTGAACCATTGCAGTGTTCCGATTTATTATCTGTCGGTAGAGACTGAACCATTGCAGTGTGCTGATTTGTCAACTGTCGGTAGAGACTGAACCATTGCAGTGTGCTGATTTATCATCTGTCGGTAGAGACTGGACCATTGCAGTGTGCTGATTTATCATCTGTCGGTAGAGACTGAACCATTGCAGTGTGCTGATTTATCATCTGCCAGTAGAGACTGAACAATTTGTAAGTCAGGTAGTAATTAAACATTTTCTTTTGTGATTCAAAGTTTTTAAAAAGTTTTCAATTTACCTCTATTATCAAATTTCCTGCCTTCCCCATTGTATTTGTGTTAAAGATATCTAAATAGGTAGCGTACACATGTCTGGAGCTCTACATGGCAGCAAACACTGGGAGCTAGCTGAACACATCATGTGAGCCAATGACGAGGCATATATATGTGTAGTCACCAATCAGCCGATAGCTCCCTGTAGTGCATTGCTGCTCCTGAGCATATCTAGGTATGCGTTTCACCCAAGCATACCAAGAGAATAAAGCAAATTAGATCATAAAAGTAAATTGGAAATTTGTCTAGAATTGCATGTTCTCTCATCGGTCACCAACCAGTGGTCCATGAGAAGATGTTGGTGGTCCTTGACACCATCAAGCAGAAATGAATCTCCTCTGATGGTGTCACCCTGTTGCCCCACAACTCCTTACAGTGCCTGGCTGGAGATCATTGAAAACCGACGGAGGAGTTCAATTACAATCTCCCTACTCACGATGCATAGTACTGTGCAACTTGCGTAGCTAGATTGGAATTTTAACTCCTCCCGCTCGGTGCGCTGCTCAGAGGAAGATGCTTCCATTCTAAAGCCAACAAAGGTTGGTATAGTCTTGGCTTGAATTACTGGAATTAAAGTATATTTAAAAAAAAAAAAAAAAATCTTAAAACATTTTTCATCTTATTTCATTTATTTTCTTCCCTTTACCTGTCTCTTTGTAGTAGTTTTTCTAATTCCTTCAGATTGACTTACATCACTGTTAGTCTTCCTCCCCTCCATCTTCTTTCTTTTTTTATTAAATATTAATTATTTCTTTTTTAAGACACAATGAGTCCACGGATCATCTTAATTACTAATGGGATATTCACCTCCTGGTCAGCAGTAGGAGGCAAAGAGCACCACAGCAGAGCTGTTAAATAGCCACCTCCCTCCCACCCCAATCATTCTCTTTGTCTCTTTGCCTACGTTAGTGATAGGAAGAGGTAAAGTGAGGTGTTAGTATAGATTCTCCAATCAAGAGTTTATTATTTTTAAAGTAGTGCAAGATTGTGCTACTTTGTTCTAGGGTGTAGCCGTAGTCCAAATCAGTTTTTTCAGTAGAGCAATGGTGGCTTTAAAGTATTGGGAACTTGTGGGACATAATTCTCACTGCGCCTCCCATATATTTATGCTGCCCTAATCCTGATAGCCTAAGTAAGATAACTCAGGCTTTATCTTTATCCACAGGGCTATGGGAGGGGGAGGACCTCCTAAACCTGCTGAGCTGCCCTGCTGTCGGGCAGATTTTAAAGGTAAGTGCTGACTTTTTTATTCTGGGTCTGAAGTAAGAGAAATTCAGGACAGAAGAAGTGTGGCACTTTAGTGGGACATATATCTCCTATTTATATATGTAAAGGGGATCCTGTGACAGCATAGTATTAGCAGGCGCTGGGGCTGAGGAGAGTGGCTTCTCTGGGGGCTTTTATGGACAAAGTATTTAATCCCTTGGACCGGGCTGAACAGGGCTCAGGAGGGGCGTCTGCTTGGTGTACTACCTAACATCAAAGACAACATGATATGATACTACTGTTTGCCCCCAAGCTTACTATGAAGGGTTCCAGTGGCTTATCTCTCAAAATATTATGGCGACCGGGAGATAGTATGTGGCAACGCCCACGATGGGCGGGGTTATGTTTTGCGCCTTTTGGGAGCGGTGCAATTTCTAACCTGGGCTCCATTATTATGAGAAATCAGAATTGAGTGTTATCACTCCCACGAGGGGCGGAGCTATGTTTGAGGTCTAGCGCAGTACTGAATGTTTTACTTTATGTGGTTCCGGATAGCGCTACAGCAAATGTGCTCCGGATCTGTATAGGAACATGAAGTGTTAAGTGTGAATGAGTTTTATGACATTTAAGTATTGGCACCTCAGCAAGTTATTCACTGAGGTGTAAGTGGGTACTACGTTATTTGCGTGTTAATCTGGCTCATTTCTACACTCAAAAATAAAAAGTTGCTGTTTAAAATTTAAGGAGACAAACGTTTTTTCTTTCATGTAATTAGCAAGAGTCCATGAGCTAGTGACGTATGGGATATACATTCCTACCAGGAGGGGCAAACTTTCCCAAACCTCAAAATGCCTATAAATACACCCCTCACCACACCCACAATTCAGTTTTACAAACTTTGCCTCCTATGGAGGTGGTGAAGTAAGTTTGTGCTAGATTCTACGTTGATATGCGCTCCGCAGCAAGTTGGAGCCCGGTTTTCCTCTCAGCGTGCAGTGAATGTCAGAGGGATGTGAGGAGAGTATTGCCTATTTGAATGCAGTGATCTCCTTCTACGGGGTCTATTTCATAGGTTCTCTGTTATCGGTCGTAGAGATTCATCTCTTACCTCCCTTTTCAGATCGACGATATACTCTTATTTATATACCATTACCTCTGCTGATTCTCGTTTCAGTACTGGTTTGGCTTTCTACAAACATGTAGATGAGTGTCCTGGGGTAAGTAAATCTTATTTTCTGTGACACTCTAAGCTATGGTTGGGCACTTTGTTTATAAAGTTCTAAATATATGTATTCAAACATTTATTTGCCTTGACTCAGAATGTTCAACATTCCTTATTTTCAGACAGTCAGTTTCATATTTGGGATAATGCATTTGAATCAATCATTTTTTCTTACCTTAAAAAATTTGACTCTTTTTTCCCTGTGGGCTGTTAGGCTCGCGGGGGCTGAAAATGCTTCATTTTATTGCGTCATTCTTGGCGCGGACTTTTTTGGCGCAAAAAAAAAAAAAATCTTTTCTGTTTCCGGCATCATACGTGTCGCCGGAAGTTGCGTCATTCCGGATGTGGCGTCATTTTTGGCGCCAAAAAAAGCATTTAGGCGCCAAATAATGTGGGCGTCTTATTTGGCGCTAAAAAATATGGGCGTAGCTTTTGTCTCCACATTATTTCAGTCTCATTTTTTCTTTGCTTCTGGTTCTAGAAGCTTGTTCACTGGCATTTTTTCCCATTCCTGAAACTGTCATTTAAGGGATTTGATCAATTTTGCTTTATATGTTGTTTTTTCTCTTACATATTGCAAGATGTCTCACGTTGCATCTGAGTCAGAAGATACTTCAGGAAAATCGCTGTCTAGTGCTGGAACTACCAAAGCTAAGTGTATCTGCTGTAAACTTTTGGTAGCTATTCCTCCGGCTGTTGTTTGTATTAATTGTCATGACAAACTTGTTAATGCAGATAATATTTCCTTTAGTAATGTACCATTGCCTGTTGCAGTTCCTTCAACATCTAAGGTGCAGGATGTTCCTGATAACATAAGAGATTTTGTTTCTGAATCCATCAAGAAGGCTATGTCTGTTATTTCTCCTTCTAGTAAACATAAAAAATCTTTTAAAACTTCTCTCTCTACAGATGAATTTTTAAATGAACATCATCATTCTGATTCTGATGACTCTTCTGGTTCAGAGGATTCTGTCTCAGAGATTGATGCTGATAAATCTTCATATTTATTTAAAATGGAATTTATTCGTTCTTTACTTAAAGAAGTACTAATTGCTTTAGAAATAGAGGATTCTGGTCCTCTTGATACTAATTCTAAACGTTTAGATAAGGTATTTAAATCTCCTGTGGTTATTCCAGAAGTTTTTCCTGTTCCTAATGCTATTTCTGAAGTAATTTCCAAAGAATGGGATAAATTGGGTAATTCATTTACTCCTTCTAAACGTTTTAAGCAATTATATCCTGTGCCGTCTGACAGATTAGAATTTTAGGACAAAATCCCTAGAGTTGATGGGGCTATTTCTACCCTTGCTAAACGTACTACTATTCCTACGTCAGATGGTACTTCGTTTAAGGATCCTTTAGATAGGAAAATTGAATCCTTTCTAAGAAAAGCTTATCTGTGTTCAGGTAATCTTCTTAGACCTGCTATATCATTGGCTGATGTTGCTGCAGCTTCAACTTTTTGGTTGGAAACTTTAGCGCAACAAGTAACAGATCATGATTCTCATAATATTATTATTCTTCTTCAGCATGCTAATAATTTTATCTGTGATGCCATTTTTGATATTATCAGAGTTGATGTCAGGTTTATGTCTCTAGCTATTTTAGCTAGAAGAGCTTTATGGCTTAAGACTTGGAATGCTGATATGGCTTCTAAATCAACTCTACTTTCCATTTCTTTCCAGGGTAACAAATTATTTGGTTCTCAGTTGGATTCTATTATCTCAACTGTTACTGGTGGGAAAGGAACTTTTTTACCACAGGATAAAAAATATAAGGGTAAAAACAGGGCTAATAATCGTTTTCGTTCCTTTCGTTTCAACAAAGAACAAAAGCCTGATCCTTCATCCTCAGGAGCAGTTTCAGTTTGGAAACCATCTCCAGTCTGGAATAAATCCAAGCCTTCTAGAAAGGCAAAGCCTGCTTCTAAGTCCACATGAAGGTGCGGCCCTCATTCCAGCTCAGCTGGTAGGGGGCAGGTTACGTTTTTTCAAAGAAATTTGGATCAATTCTGTTCACAATCTTTGGATTCAGAACATTGTTTCAGAAGGGTACAGAATTGGTTTCAAGATGAGACCTCCTGCAAAGAGATTTTTTCTTTCCCGTGTCCCAGTAAATCCAGTGAAAGCTCAAGCATTTCTGAATTGTGTTTCAGATCTAGAGTTGGCTGGAGTAATTATGCCAGTTCCAGTTCCGGAACAGGGGATGGGGTTTTATTCAAATCTCTTCATTGTACCAAAGAAGGAGAATTCCTTCAGACCAGTTCTGGATCTAAAAATATTGAATCGTTATGTAAGGATACCAACGTTCAAAATGGTAACTGTAAGGACTATCTTGCCTTTTGTTCAGCAAGGGCATTATATGTCCACAATAGATTTACAGGATGCATATCTGCATATTCCGATTCATCCAGATCATTATCAGTTCCTGAGATTCTCTTTTCTGGACAAGCATTACCAGTTTGTGGCTCTGCCGTTTGGCCTAGCTACAGCTCCAAGAATTTTTACAAAGGTTCTCGGTGCCCTTCTGTCTGTAATCAGAGAACAGGGTATTGTGGTATTTCCTTATTTGGACGATATCTTGGTACTTGCTCAGCCTTTACATTTAGCAGAATCTCATACGAATCGACTTGTGTTGTTTCTTCAAGATCATGGTTGGAGGATCAATTTACCAAAAAGTTCATTGATTCCTCAGACAAGGGTAACCTTTCTGGGTTTCCAGATAGATTCAGTATCCATGACTCTGTCTTTAACAGACAAGAGAAGTCTAAAATTGATTTCAGCTTGTCGAGACCTTCAGTCACAATCATTCCCTTCGGTAGCCTTATGCATGGAAATTCTAGGTCTTATGACTGCTGCATCGGACGCGATCCCCTTTGCTCGTTTTCACATGCGACCTCTTCAGCTCTGTATGCTGAATCAATGGTGCAAGGATTACACAAAGATATCTCAATATCTTTAAAACCGATTGTACGACACTCTCTAACGTGGTGGACAGATCACCATCGTTTAATTCAGGGGGCTTCTTTTGTGCTTCCGACCTGGACTGTAATTTCAACAGATGCAAGTCTCACAGGTTGGGGAGCTGTGTGGGGATCTCTGACGGCACAAGGAGTTTGGGAATCTCAGGAGGTGAGATTACCGATCAATATTTTGGAACTCAGTGCAATTTTCAGAGCTCTTCAGTTTTGTTTTCAGACAGACAATGTCACAACTGTGGCATATATCAATCATCAAGGAGGGACTCACAGTCCTCTGGCTATGAAAGAAGTATCTCAAATTTTGGTTTGGGCGGAATCCAGCTCCTGTCTAATCTCTGCGGTTCATATCCCAGGTATAGACAATTGGGAAGCGGATTATCTCAGTCGCCAAACGTTGCATCCGGGCGAATGGTCTCTTCACCCAGAGGTATTTCTTCAGATTGTTCAAATGTGGGAACTTCCAGAAATAGATCTGATGGCGTCTCATCTAAACAAGAAACTTCCCAGGTATCTGTCCAGATCCCGGGATCCTCAGGCGGAGGCAGTGGATGCATTATCACTTCCTTGGAAGTATCATCCTGCCTATCTCTTTCCGCCTCTAGTTCTTCTTCCAAGAGTAATCTCCAAGATTCTGAAGGAATGCTCGTTTGTTCTGCTGGTAGCTCCGGCATGGCCTCACAGGTTTTGGTATGCGGATCTTGTCCGGATGGCCTCTTGCCAACCGTGGACTCTTCCGTTAAGACCAGACCTTCTGTCGCAAGGTCCTTTTTTCCATCAGGATCTGAAATCCTTAAATTTAAAGGTATGGAGATTGAACGCTTGATTCTTGGTCAAAGAGGTTTCTCTGACTCTGTGATTAATACTATGTTACAGGCTCGTAAATCTGTATCTAGAGAGATATATTATAGAGTCTGGAAGACTTATATTTCTTGGTGTCTTTCTCATCATTTTTCTTGGCATTCTTTTAGAATACCGAGAATTTTACAGTTTCTTCAGGATGGTTTAGATAAGGGTTTGTCCGCAAGTTCCTTGAAAGGTCAAATCTCTGCTCTTTCTGTTCTTTTTCACAGAAAGATTGCTATTCTTCCTGATATTCATTGTTTTGTACAAGCTTTGGTTCGTATAAAACCTGTCATTAAGTCAATTTCTCCTCCTTGGAGTTTGAATTTGGTTCTGGGGGCTCTTCAAGCTCCTCCGTTTGAACCTATGCTTTCATTGGACATTAAATTACTTTCTTGGAAAGTTTTGTTCCTTTTGGCAATCTCTTCTGCCAGAAGAGTTTCTGAATTATCTGCTCTTTCTTGTGAGTCTCCTTTTCTGATTTTTCATCAGGATAAGGCGGTGTTGCGAACTTCTTTTGAATTTTTACCTAAAGTTGTGAATTCCAACAACATTAGTAGAGAAATTGTGGTTCCTTCATTATGTCCTAATCCTAAGAATTCTAAGGAGAAATCGTTGCATTCTTTGGATGTTGTTAGAGCTTTGAAATATTATGTTGAAGCTACTAAGTCTTTCCGAAAGACTTCTAGTTTATTTGTTATCTTTTCAGGTTCTAGAAAAGGCCAGAAAGCTTCTGCCATTTCTTTGGCATCTTGGTTGAAATCTTTAATTCATCTTGCCTATGTTGAGTCGGGTAAAACTCCGCCTCAGAGGATTACAGCTCATTCTACTAGGTCAGTTTCTACTTCCTGGGCGTTTAGGAATGAAGCTTCGATTGATCAGATTTGCAAAGCAGCAACTTGGTCCTCTTTGCATACTTTTACTAAATTCTACCATTTTGATGTATTTTCTTCTTCTGAAGCAGTTTTTGGTAGAAAAGTACTTCAGGCAGCGGTTTCAGTTTGAATCTTCTTGTCAGGATAATGGCATACTTATTCTCTGCACTGTCCCTTTAAAGCATCCTGCTCTCATTAACATCAACCTATTTAAGGCCCCTCCCAGCATTTTCACATTGCTTAGTATTGAAGTTTGTCTTAAACCTTAACCTGAGCCTGCTCTCTGTAAGATTTATCATACTACTTCTGTTTGTTGGATTCCTCTACTCCTCCTAACTGGATTTCTGTTGTCATCCTCTCCTTCCTGCCTGCTTCTCCCTCAGAAGATTCAGCTATTTCAAAAGCCTCATTCCTACCTTTACCTCTAACTCAGTTTCCCCTGCAGCTCACCGGCCTTGGGATTCACTTTTCACTGAGCTCCACTTCCTCATGCTGTGACGTCATCAGCCAGCTGCTACTGAGCTTCCCTGCTCCCTCTGGCAAGTCGCCATTACAACCCGGTGTTTGTATCTATCATCATAACAGTCCTGTTAGGGGTAAGCCAGTCTCTGAATTTTTACTTTGCTGCTATACTCTAAGATTAGTATCTCAGTTGCTGCTGTTATTTTTCTGTGACTTTTATTTTCATTCCCTCATATCCTGCTGTTTTACCATAACTCTGTTCACAATAGCAATTGCTTATTTTTTCTATGATCATAGTACCATTTTTTCCTTGCTTATTTATTTTTTCCTTTATTAATGGTAAAATCTCAGGTTTATCTGAGCATATCCCTGCTGCATTTACTTTCTCACAGTGACTACCCAGACACATGTGGCAGCCATAGGGAATATGCTCAATTACTGCCTGTATATTAAAACTTTGCAATAAGGAATAAGGTTTTACATAGCTGCCTAATTCCTAATCTTTGTTTTACCTTATCACTCTGTTGCATACAACCATACAATTTTTATTGTTTTTTTCATTCCCAGCAGTTGTGGTCCAAATAACTAAGCTGCACACATTTTTTCTTTCTTAGTTGTGCCTGACATAATACTAAGCCAAAACTATGGACCCAGCTGGAATGAACGCACATGTGCAAAATATCACACAGAGGGTTGATTTATTAACTGAAGCTGTTAATACTCTGAAAACAGAAAATGATACTTTAAAAGCTTATATCAGGGATGTGGTTGATAAGAGGGTACCTATATTAGAACCACAGGTTAGTACACCAGAAAAATTTAGTGGTGAGAGATCTGAGTATAGAGATTTCAAGAATGCTTGTTTGCTTATGTTCTCCCTTAAACCTCATACCTATCCCACTGATAGAGCAAGGGTACTCACAGTTATATCCTATTTGAGAGGTGAGCCCCGCACATGGGCCAACACTTACTTTGAGAATAACGATGATATACTTAATTCGTTGGAAAGTTTTTTTTCTGCTATGGGTCAGCTATATGAGGATCCATATAAACAGCTTACTGCTGAAACTGCAATGCGAGGCTTGAAACAAAAGAAAAGAGTAGTTGAAGATTACATTGCCGAATTTAAAAAATGGGCGAAAGACACTCAATGGAATGACCTTTCACTGAGAAATCAGTTTAGATTAGGCCTTTCAGAAGGAATTAAGGATGAGTTGTCTAGATCTGAACTACCACATACTCTTGAGGCTTTAATGTCACTTAGCATAACTATAGACAGAAGACTGAGAGAGAGACAGCAGGAGAGATCATTTCATGAATATCCTGCAAAGAAACAAAATACACCCAGCCCCAGCAAATCAACTGCTGAACCTATGGATATAGGTTTTATAAAGGGACCATTAACCCCTGAGGAGAAGATCCGACGAAGGGTTAATAACCTCTGCTTATACTGTGCTTCAGACAAACACACTGTCAGGGACTGTCCTTCCCTCCTGAAACAAAACAAGGGTACGATGTATAAAGAACCTTTTTGTTGTACCACTCAGGATCATGCTCTCCCTTACCTAAATTTATCTCTTCTTTTACAGTGGGAGTCACATCGAATCAACGCTCCCGCGATTATTGACTCAGGAGCTACAGCCTCTTACATAGATACTGTATTCACTAAATTCAATAAAATTCCACTTGTGCAAAAAAGGTCTCCTGTGTTATTACGTGGAATAGATGGTAATCCAATCACATCAGGTCCAGTTAAATATCAAACAATACCCTTACTTGTTGTTACCCAAGACCACCATAGGGAGTATATGTCATTTGATGTAATATCATCCCCTATTTCACCCATAGTTCTCGGTATAAACTGGCTCCGAATTCATAATCCTGAAGTAAATTGGTCTACCTCAACAGTCACATTTAATTCTACATTCTGCTCTACTACTTGTTTCCCAACTACTATTTTGCAAACCACTGAATCCAATGAGACAATTCAAATTCCTGAGGTTTATAAGGATTATGCAGATGTATTCAGCAAAACCCAGTGCGACAATCTTCCTCCTCACAGGAAGTATGATTGTCCTATTGAGATCATACCTGGCTCTGAGATCCCCACGGGTCATATTTACCCACTCTCAAACCCTGAGTTAATACACCTTAAATCTTACTTAGATGAAAATCTAAGGAAAGGTTTCATCCGTCCCTCCACCTCTCCAGCTAGTGCTGGGATTTTTTTTGTTAAAAATAAGGATGGCTCATTGAGGCCAATCGTAGACTACAGACAACTAAATAAAATTACAGTAAAAAACAGATATCCTTTACCCCTCATCCCGGAGTTAATTGAAAGGTTGGAGGGAGCAAAATTTTTCACAAAATTGGACTTAAGAGGAGCCTATAATCTCATCCGAATTAGATCTGGAGATGAGTGGCTCACGGCGTTTCGAACAAGATACGGATTGTTCGAATACGTCGTGATGCCTTTTGGGCTCTGCAACGCGCCCGCAAATTTCCAGCACTTAATTAATGACATTTTTAGGGACATATTAGATGTCTTTATTGTCATCTATCTGGATGATATTTTAATTTATTCCAAGACCTATCAGGAACACATTTCCCATGTTAGACAAGTTTTATCAAGGCTCAGAGGTAACCACTTGTATGCTAAGGCTGAGAAATGCCTGTTCAATTCACAGACCATATCCTTTCTGGGATATGAAATTTCTCCTTCAGGTATCCATATGGAACAAAAAAAGGTTGATGCAGTTTTAAATTGGCCCATACCAACAACTAAACGTCAAGTTCAGTCCTTCATGGGTTTTGCGAATTTCTACCGCAAATTTATTAAAAATTTCTCCAAACTTGCTCTTCCTTTAACTGTTCTAACAAAAAATAATTCACATTTCAGGTGGACTAAAGAAGCACAATCCGCTTTTGATTTGTTCAAACAAAAGTTCACTTCAGCACCAATACTCCGTTTTCCTGACCCTAATCTACAATTTGTTCTTGAGGTGGACGCCTCAAATTCTGCTATTGGCGCTGTTCTCTCCCAAAGAGAAAACTTATCAAAACCTTTACATCCTGTGGCTTTTTACTCCAAGACTTTGAATAGTGCGGAACAAAACTATCCTATTGGTGACAAAGAACTCTTAGCCATAAAACTCTCCCTGGAACACTGGCGACACCTCCTTGAAGGTACTTCCATTCCTACACTCATCTATACAGATCATAGGAACCTGCAGTACTTGAAGGCCACTAGAACCTTGTCAGCAAGACAGGTTCGCTGGAATCTCTTTTTCTCTCGTTTTAATTTCCTCATCACATACCATCCTGCGGGAAAGAACCAAAAAGCTGACGCACTATCCCGGTTACCCACAAGTCTTCCACATCAAACGACTGACCAATCCATCATACCAAAAGAAAACTTCATTTCTTTTACTCTTGAAGTCTCATCTAACCTTAAAAAGGAACAGTTGGCCGACTCTACAAAGCCATCACACCTTCTTCAACTTAATACTCAAGGACTTTATTCTCATGATTCAAAGATATATGTTCCACCTTCCCTCAGACTCATTCTCCTTCAATCTGTACATGATTCACCTCTAGCTGGTCATCCAGGTATCCATAAAACTCTGGATCTAGTAAAAAGAGATTACTGGTGGCCTCATATGGCAACTCAAGTTAAGGACTATATAAACTCTTGTCTTAATTGTACCATTTCAAAAAGGGATAAACACTCTCCCTATGGGTTGCTTTTGCCTTTGCCTACTCCAAAGAATCCATGGTCTGAGATTGCTTTAGACTTTATTGTAGATTTGCCAGTCTCTTCAAAGAATACCACCATCCTTGTCGTTGTAGATCTCTTCACGAAGATGTGCCATTTCATCCCCTTCTCCAAACTTCCTACCGCTTTGGAGACAGTACATTTGCTTCTCAAACATATTGTTAAGTATCATGGACTTCCCACTTCAATCCTCAGTGATCGTGGCAGTCAATTTTCTAGCAGACTATGGTACCATTTCTGTAAAACTTTATCTGTTGAGAGAAAGCTAACTACTGCTTACCACCCGCAATGTAATGGTCAAACTGAACGTTGTAACCAGTGGTTGGAACAATTTTTAAGACTCTTCTGTTCCTCTCAACAACATCTTTGGAGTGACTTCCTGCATTACGCTGAATTTTGTTACAACAACACTATTCATTCCACTACTGGTCAAACTCCCTTCTTCGCAAACTACGGTTTTCACCCCAAGTTTCACATCCTACCATCTTCTACCGTTCCAGTATCTAGTATATCAGATTTGTCTGATTCCATCTCTTCCAACTTTAAAACCATCGAGTCTAACATCATAGCAGCAAAACAACTCCAGAAACAGTATTATGATCGCCGCAGAACTCCGCCTCCTGTCTACACAAAAGGTGATCTAGTCTGGCTATCCACCAAACACCTAAGTTTGAAAACCCCTTCGAAAAAACTTTCTCCGTTGTTCATTGGTCCATACCCTGTTGAACTTGTCATTAATGCCAATGCTGTCCGGCTTAAATTACCCGATAATTTAAGAGTTCATCCCACATTCCATGTATCCCTTCTCAAACCCTATAAGGATCTCAGGGATTTCTCTTTACAAACGTCTCTTCCACCTATTTCTCTCGACCCTGAAATGGAGTATGAAGTTCACTCAATCCTGGATTCCCGTTTCCGTAGGGGACGTATTGAATATCTTGTTCGTTGGAAGGGTTTCTCTACAGATGATGATTCCTGGGAACCAGCTACCAACATATCCGCTCCTCGTTTGATATCTCATTTCCACCAGAGACATCCGGATCGTCCTGGGCCTTGAGCCTCTGGAGTGGCTCCTTGGAGGGGGGATTCTGTCAGGATAATGGCATACTTATTCTCTGCACTGTCCCTTTAAAGCATCCTGCTCTCATTAACATCAACCTATTTAAGGCCCCTCCCAGCATTTTCACATTGCTTAGTATTGAAGTTTGTCTTAAACCTTAACCTGAGCCTGCTCTCTGTAAGATTTATCATACTACTTCTGTTTGTTGGATTCCTCTACTCCTCCTAACTGGATTTCTGTTGTCATCCTCTCCTTCCTGCCTGCTTCTCCCTCAGAAGATTCAGCTATTTCAAAAGCCTCATTCCTACCTTTACCTCTAACTCAGTTTCCCCTGCAGCTCACCGGCCTTGGGATTCACTTTTCACTGAGCTCCACTTCCTCATGCTGTGACGTCATCAGCCAGCTGCTACTGAGCTTCCCTGCTCCCTCTGGCAAGTCGCCATTACAACCCGGTGTTTGTATCTATCATCATAACAGTCCTGTTAGGGGTAAGCCAGTCTCTGAATTTTTACTTTGCTGCTATACTCTAAGATTAGTATCTCAGTTGCTGCTGTTATTTTTCTGTGACTTTTATTTTCATTCCCTCATATCCTGCTGTTTTACCATAACTCTGTTCACAATAGCAATTGCTTATTTTTTCTATGATCATAGTACCATTTTTTCCTTGCTTATTTATTTTTTCCTTTATTAATGGTAAAATCTCAGGTTTATCTGAGCATATCCCTGCTGCATTTACTTTCTCACAGTGACTACCCAGACACATGTGGCAGCCATAGGGAATATGCTCAATTACTGCCTGTATATTAAAACTTTGCAATAAGGAATAAGGTTTTACATAGCTGCCTAATTCCTAATCTTTGTTTTACCTTATCACTCTGTTGCATACAACCATACAATTTTTATTGTTTTTTTCATTCCCAGCAGTTGTGGTCCAAATAACTAAGCTGCACACATTTTTTCTTTCTTAGTTGTGCCTGACACTTCTGCTTATGTTTTTCATTAAACTTTATTTTGGGTGTGGATTATTTTCAGCAGGAATTGGCTGTCTTTATTTTATCCCTCCCTCTCTAGTGACTCTTGTGTGGAAAGATCCACATCTTGGGTAATCATTATCCCATACGTCACTAGCTCATGGACTCTTGCTAATTACATGAAAGAAAACATAATTTATGTAAGAACTTACCTGATAAATTCATTTCTTTCATATTAGCAAGAGTCCATGAGGCCCGCCCTTTTTTTGTGGTGGTTATGATTTTTGTATAAAGCACAATTATTCAAATTCCTTATTTTATATGCTTTCGCACTTTTTTATCACCCACTTCTTGGCTATTCGTTAAACTGAATTGTGGGTGTGGTGAGGGGTGTATTTATAGGCATTTTGAGGTTTGGGAAACTTTGCCCCTCCTGGTAGGAATGTATATCCCATACGTCACTAGCTCATGGACTCTTGCTAATATGAAAGAAATGAATTTATCAGGTAAGTTCTTACATAAATTATGTTTTATCCGATAATCTTTATAATAAGAATTTCTACTGTTTATTTGTTTAATTCATTCTTTGTGACTTTGGACAAGACCACACAAGGAATAAAGTTACTTTTTTTTAAAAAAAAAATTTTTTTAAAGAGACAGTAAAATTTTTATTGAAAATGTTTCTCTATTTTCTGACCCTACTTCTTCTAAGGCATTTGCTGTTTAGGAGTCTGTTGACTATGGTCAATCTATGCCACAAATTTCTCCTATAGTGTCCCACAAACTTTTATGGCCCACATGTGCTTCCTCTCGCACTCCACCTGGAGTTACTCTGCATTTCATACATTATGTTTTTCCCAGGAGGTAGAAAACATTTCTAGGAGAATTATTTTCAATCATTTAGAAAATAGAAAATTGATTGATTCAATAGTTGCTATTCCGAATGGTTTTTCCCTGTTACCTGAAAGAGGAAGATAATTCGGGATTATGTGAGAGAGAATTATCAGACTCAGTTGGAATAATGTTTTTATTTGATGCTGAGGTTGTTTTTCTTTGTTTTTTAACTTGAACACCTCCATTTGTTATTTTAGGAGGTTTTAGCTACCCTGGGCGACTCCGATACTACCAGTAATCTATCCTAGTGCGTCCAGTAACTTATAAGGAATGAAAGTCTGCACTCTCTATTTTTAAAAAGGATGTTTCCTATAGCCGACTCGGCTAAGGAGGCAGGGCAAACATTCCCTAGGGTGGAAGTAGTTTCCAGCTTAGCTAAGAGAACTACTATACCCTTAGAGGATAGTTGGATTTTTCAAAGGTCCTGTGGAAAAAAATTAGTAAAGACCAGGGTTACAATAGCAACCAGCTGGGTACTTTGCTACTGTCACTAGTGCAACGGTATATTGGTTGGATGAGTTGTCTGATGCTACTAAGTCAATAACTCCCCTGGATGAGATCCAGGATAGGATAAGGGCTTTCAAATTGGCTAATTCCTTGATTTTGAATTCTTCCCTTCAAGTTATCAAACTAGGAGCATAGGTTTATGGGAGTTATTATTCCAGTTCTAATACAGGTACAGGGTCTGGGTTTTCTATCCCAGTTGGTTAGTGGTTCCCAAACGAGCAAACCTTCAGACTACCTTTTAGGTTATCTAGAGTCTAAGCAGATTTCTTAGTGTACCGTCCTTCAAGAGGGAAACTATTCTTTACATTCTTCCCTTGATCCAAGAGGGTCAATTTATGACAACTGTGGATTTAATAGGACGCGTACCTCCATGTACCATTCACAAGAATCGTCTCAAGTTCTAAGGTTTGCCTTTCTGGACAAATGCTTTCAGTTCGTGGCTCTTCCTTTCGGTCTTGCCACAGCTCTCGGTTTTCACAAGGATTCTGGGATCGCTGTTGACGGTGCTTCGGTTACGGAGCATTGCAGTGGCGCCCTGTCTGGTCGACATCCTTGTCCAGGCGCTATCCTTTCAGCAAGTAAGATTTCTCATGGAGTGGAAGGATAATTTAAAAAACAGTTCTTTAGTCCTAAGTACAAGGGTAACTTCCTTGGGAGCCATAATAGAATATATTTCTATGAAGACGTTTCTGACAGAATGTCAGGAAATCAGAGATTATCAATACTTGTCTAGTCATTCAGTCCACTCCTCGGCCTTCAGTGGCTCAGTGATCATCCGGTTTGCTCAGTTCCGTCTCTGACCTTTGCAGTTAAGCATGTTCAGGCAATGCATCGGACATGATACAGATTTTGTCTTCTCGAATACAGTAGGAGACAAGGGATTCTCTTCAAGGGTGGTTGTCTAAAATCATCTCTCCCAGGGAACCTGCTTTTGCAGACCTCCTTGGGTGATTGTGACAACAGACGCCAGCCTTCTAAGATGGGAGCTGTCTGGGGCTCCCTAAGGACTCGGGGGGTTTGGACTCAGCCAGAGTCTGTCCTTCCTTTAAACATTCGGGAGCTGGGAGCGATCTATAATGTTTTTTGGGCCTGACCTCAGTTAGCCTCGGTCCAGTTTTTCTGAATCCAGTTGTACAAGATAACGTCTGTGGCTTACATCAATCATCAGGAAGGAACGAGGAGTTCCTTGCCGATGACAGGAGTATCCAAAATACTTTGGTGGGCGGAGGCCCATTCTTGCTGCCTGTAGGCGATCCACATCCCAGGGGTGGACATCTGGGAGGCAGACTTCCTGAGCAGGCAGACCTTTTTCTCGGGGGAGTACTCCATCCGGAGGTGTTTTTCAGCCTGATTCTCAGATGGGGTTAGCCGGAATTGGATCTCATAGCATCTTGGCAGGATACCAAGGTTCGGATTGAGGTCAAGGGACCCTTAGGCAGCACTGATAGACGCCCTTGCGGTTCCTTGGAATTTCATTCTTGCATACATATTCCTTCTTTTCGCTCTGCTTCCACGGGTCATTGCCCGAATGAAGCAGGAGAGGGCGTCTGTGATCCTCTTTGCATCGGGTTGGCCTCGCAGGACTTGATATGCAGACCTGGTGGACATGTCGTTTCTTCCACCCTCTACTTCTAGGGTTCTTCCTTCATCCATCCAAATCTAGTTCTCTGAAGTTGACTGCCTGGAGATTGAACGCTTAATTCCGTCCAGGCGTGTGTCTTCGAAATCGGTCATTGAGACCTTGATTCAAATTTGTGAGCCTGTGACTAGAAAGATTTACCACAAGATATGGCGTACATTTCTACCTTGGTGTAATTCCAAGGGCTACTCTTGGAGTAGAGTTAGGATTCCTAGAATTCTGTCCTTTCCCCAAGAAGGTTTGGAGAAGGGTTTATCGGCAAGTTCCTTAGGAGGTCAAATCGACCTTGTCGATTTGGGTACACAAGCGTCTGGCGGAGGTACCAGACGTACAATAGTTTGTCAGGATTTGGCCAGTTTTTCCTCCATGGAGTCTGAATTTAATTCATAGAGTTCTGCAAGGGACTCCGTTTGAGCCTATGCATTCCTTAGATATTTAGTTGTTATCTGGAAGGTTTTATTAGTTGTTGCTATTCTTATGCTCATAGAGTATCATTACAGTGTAAGTCTCCTTATTTTATTTTCCAGTCAGATAAGGTAGTTCTTACGTACTAAATTTGGATTCTTTCTAAGGTTTTTTCGGATCGGAACATTATTCAGGAGATTGTTGTTCCTTCCTTGTGTCCTAATCCTTCTTCTCAGAATGAAGGACTTCTGCACAATTTGGACGTGGTCCGTGCTTAAAAGTTTTACCTGCAGGCGACTGAGGACTTTCGTCAGTCTTTTTCTTTGTTTGTGGTTTTCTCAGGAAAACGTAAGGGGCAGAAAGCTACGGCTCCTTTTTTTTCTTTTTGGCTGACGAGCATCATACGTTTTGCATATGAGACTGCTGGACAGCAGCCTCTTGGGAGAGTTACGGCTCATTCTACGTGTGCTGTTACTTTCTCATGGGCGTTCCAAAAATTAAGTTTCTGTGGAACAGATTTGCTTGACTGCAACCTGATCCTCTCTTTACACTTTTTAAAAGTTCTACAATTTTGATACTTTTTGTTTCGGCTGAGGCCATTTTTGGGTTCTTTAAGCAGTGGTGCCTTCCGTTTAGGTTACCTGTCTTGTCCCTCCCGTATCATCTGTGTACTCTAGCTTGGGTATTGGATCCCATTAGTAATTAAGATGATCCGTGGACTCATTGTGTCTTAAAAAAGAAAAGAAAATGTATGCTTACCTGATAAATGTATTTCTTTTTTGACACGATGAGTCCACGGCCCGCCCTGTTCTTGTAGACAGGTTGTGGGGTATGTAAACTTCAGACACCTCTGCACCTTGGCTTTTCTCTTCCTAACTTTGGTCGAATGACTGGAGTGGGAGGGAGGGGAGTGGCTATTTAACAGCTCTGCTGTGGCGCTCTTTGCCGCCTCCTGCTGACCAGGAGGTGAATATCCCATTAGTAATTAAGATGATCCCGGGACTCATCGTGTCAAAAAAGAAATAAATTTATCAGGTAAGCATAAATTTTCTTTTTTCATTATAATACTTTTATTCCACCTGAATTCCAGTAATTGCTATCCAGCAGATCAACCATAGCCCACCAGTATTATAGTAAGTGCCAGTAACATCAGTCGTGGTTAGCTCACATCCATATTGAGAGCTTTCTGATATAAACTTAATTTAGACTCCAATGTCTATCCATGATCATAAGTAGTTTTGAATAATTCTTAACTGGGGAGGTAACTTAGAAGTCTTGTGGTCCTTTTAAACATAATTCTTTTTTCACACTTTCTGCCTCTCTGTTTCCACCTCAAAAGTTGGCATTTGCCCTTCATCTGTCATGTAAAAAGTATTCTCTGTTCTGTCATTCAATTAGTTCATTCCAAAAAATAAGTCTTAAAAATGTGTAAATATATACATAATGTAAAATACAGACATGTTTCGAGTAAAGTTTCCCTTGTCCTGGTTATAAAGGGAAGAAATAAAGGCTTCTACCCCCCTATCAAGTCACTAAATCTCCCTTGACATAGACATCAGTACTTAAAAATAAATTCTAAAATAGCTATTCATGTTCTACCACATGAAATCCTTCTGGAGGAGGCAGCTTGGTGATCATTTGCTTACACTTGTTTATTTACAGACTCTTATATAAAGAATATATAGAGGGTCATCCTGGAACTGGAAAGAGGAGATGAGTCCTCTGTTTTCTGTAAAGAATGTTAGCTGTAGAATAATATGTAGATGTATTTTATATCTGTTGATTAAATATTGAAACTATAAGTGTAAAGGTTTAGTTTCTGTAAAGTACTAGTTTCTATAAAATAATGTCTGCCACCATGTTTGAACAAGTTTTCAATTTATCGCTGTTTGTGCAAACAAGGTACTATTGAACCCTATTGGATAAGCCTATGTTATACACAGTCTTGTTTGCACAGTGTTTTTTATTGCTTGTTTTTCATATCATTAAATAATTGTCCCCGGCAGAAAAAGCTTAAAAATGGTGACGCCCATTACTTTATAGAAATTTTGTAGAATTTAGAAAACCAACAGTTTTCAGAGTTAAAAAGAAAGGTTAAAAACAAATAATAAGTTTATTGCAAAGGTTTTTTTACATTCATACGGTTTCATTTCCCTTTAAGACCCTGGTTTGTGTTTAATTGGGAATTTAAACAGACATTAATGCAATAGTGATAAATTCTAATTGCATTAATAATCCAAGATAATTATGTGGTGACCCTCCCCCCACAACGCCTGATTGGCTGACTGATTATGACGCGCTACAAACCTATGCTTTAGCCCCTTTGCTGTAAGCTTGTCAGTAATGCACAAACTGCATAGTCTAATGAATTACAACATGACATTTTTACATTACAATATTCCTTTAAGGGATGCTGCTAGTCCAAAGAAATTTAGAAAGTGGCACTATAAAGAGAACCTGTCCGCATGTATTTGTGGCCTCCTGATCAGCATTTGCTGACAATATAAGATATGCACCTGTAACCTCTTCCCTGCTCGCACACAACAAATTGCACTCGAGCAGGGCTTGTCAGTCATCCTGGACGAACAAGTCTAGTATGTCTGACATTCAAAATTAAACTTTCATGATTCAGAAAGAGCAGCAATTTTAAACAACGTTCTAATTTACTTCTATTATCACATTTTATTTGTTCTCTTGGTATCTTTATTTGAAAAGCAAGAATGTAAGCTTAGGAGCTGGCCCATTTTTGGTTCAGCACCAGGGTAGCGCTTCTTGATTGGTGGCTACATTTAGAATTGCATGCTCTATCATCTGATTCATGAAAGTATTAATTTTGACTAGACTATCCCTTTAAGCAGCTTCAGAAATGGAGGCCAAAGTCTATTTAACCCACAGTACAGACATGAGTTAAAGGGAAAGTCTAGGCCAAAATAAACTTTCATGATTCAGATAGAACATGTAATTATAAACAATTTTCCAATTTACTTTTATCACCAATTTTGCTTTGTTCTCTTGGTATTCTTAGTTGAAAGCTTGACATATAAGGTTCATATGCTCATTTCTCTTGTTAAGTGTAGTCAGTCCACGGGTCATCCATTACTTATGGGATTATATCTCCTTCCCAACAGGAAGTTGCAAGAGGATCACCCAAGCAGAGTTGCTATATAGCTCCTCCCCTCACATGTCATATCCAGTCATTCTCTTGCAACTCAACATAGGTCGTTGTGAGAGGTCTGTGGTGTTTTTTAAACTTAGTTTATGTCTTCAATCAAAAGTTTGTTATTTTAAATGGCACCGGAGTGTGCTGTTTGTTCTCAGGCAGTATTAGAAGAAGAATCTGCCTGCGTTTTCTATGATCTTAGCAGAAGTAACTAAGATCCACTGGCTGTTTCTCGCACATTCTGAGGAGTGAGGTAACTTCAGAAAGGGGAATAGCATGCGGGGCCCCCCTGCAAACGAGGTATGTGCAGTAAATTATTTCTCTTGTTAAGTGTGTTCAGTCCATGGGTCATCCATTACTTATGGGATATATTCTCCTTCCCAACAGGAAGTTGCAAGAGGATCACCCAAGCAGAGCTGCTATATAGCTCCTCCCCTCACGTCATATCCAGTCATTCTCTTGCAACCCTCAACAAAGAAGGAGGTCGCGAGAGGAGCTGGAGTTTTTACTTAACTATTAACTATTAACTATTCTTCAATCAAAAGTTTGTTATTTTAAATGGCACCGGAGTGTGCTGTTTTTCTATCTCAGGCAGTATTTGGAAGAAGAAACTGCCTGCGTTTTTTATCTATGATCTTAGCAGGCGTAACTAAGATCCACTGGCTGTTCTCGACATTCTGAGGAGTGGGGTAACTTCAGACTGGGAATAGCATGCGGGGTCCTCCGCAAATGAGGTATGTACGGTACTTTATTTTCTGGGAATGGAATTGACTAAGAAAATACTGCTGTTACCGTATGATGTAAGTACAGCCTTAAATGCAGTAGTAGCAACTGGTATCAGGCTGATAAATGTATGCGCAGTCGAGTTATATTCTAGGAACTAGAATTTGACTGAGAAAATACTGTTAACACTGAAATAATACTTAAGCCTTCTCTGCAGTGGTAGCGACTGGTAGCAGGCTTAGTGATAGCTTTGCATGACATTGAAAAATGTTGTTTTATAATAAAACGTTTACTGGCATGTTATTCGTTTTTTTGTGAGGTACTTTGGTGATAAATCGCTTTGGGCATGATTTTTTCCACTTGGCTAACATATTTTTCTGCATGGAAACCGTTATATCAGGGCTCCCACTGTTGTGATTGGAGTGGGAGGACCCTTGTTTTAGCGCCTTGTTGCGCAGTTAGAATTATTGCACAGTCTTTCTGCTTCTTCCTCCTTGATCCAGGACGTCTCTAGAGAGATCAGGGGTCTGCAAATTTCATTTGTGAAGGAGGTAATCAGTCACAGCAGATCTGTGGCAGTGTGCTGACTGTGATTAAAAGCGTTAAATCTTATTTGATATCTGTTTTATCCGTTTTGGGTATCGAGGGGTTAATCATCCTTTTGCTAATGGGTGCAATCCTCTGCTAATAGTACACTTCTTGTTAAGAATTGTTTAATTATATCTGTATTTTTGAAGCGCTGCAGCGTTTTTTATATTGCTTGTAAAACTTATTGAAAGTGATTTCCAAGCTTGTTAGTTTCATTGCTAAGTCTGTTTTAAACATGTCTGATTCAGAGGAAACTGTTTGTTCATCATGTTCAAAAGCCAATGTGGAGCCCAATAGAACGATGTGTACCAATTGTATTGATATTGCTTTGAATAAAAGTCAATCTGTACCGATAAAGAAGCTATCACCAGACAACGAGGGGGAAGTTATGCCGCCTAACTCTCCTCACGTGTCAGTACCTGCGTCTCCCGCTCGGGAGATGCGTAGGATTGAGACTCCTAGTACATCTAGGCCCTTACAAATCACTTTACATGATATGGCTAATGTTATGAAAGAAGTATTATATAATATGCCCGAATTAAGGGGCAAACGCGATAGCTCTGGGTTAAGGACAGAGCGCGCTGATGACACGAGAGCCATGTCTGATACTGCGTCACAACTTGCAGAACATGAGGACGGTGAGCTTCATTCTGTCGGTGACGGTTCTGATTCTGGGAGACCGGATTCAGAAATTTCAAATTTTAAATTTAAGCTTGAGAACCTCCGTGTGTTACTAGGGGAGGTATTAGCGGCTTTGAATGATTGCGACACGGTGGCAATTCCAGAGAAATTGTGTAGGTTGGATAGATACTATGCGGTACCGGTGTGTACTGACATTTTTCCTATACCAAAAAGACTTACAGAAATTATCAGTAAGGAGTGGGATAGACCGGTGTGCCTTTTTCCCCTCCCCCGATATTTATAAAAATGTTCCCTATAGACGTCACCACACGAGACTTATGGCAGACGGTCCCTAAGGTGGAGGGAGCAGTTTCTACGTTAGCCAAGCGTACCACTATCCCGGTGGAGGATAGCTGTGCTTTCTCAGATCCAATGGATAAAAAATTAGAGGGTTATCTTAAGAAAATGTTTGTTCAACAGGGTTTTATATTGCAGCCTCTTGCATGCATTGCGCTTGTCACGGCTGCAGCGGCATTCTGGTTTGAGTCTCTGGAAGAGGCGATTCCCACAGAGCCGTTGGATGAGGCCTTGAGCAAAGTTAGAGCCCTTAAGCAAGCTAATGCGTTTGTTTCAGATGCCGTAGTACATCTAACCAAACTTACGGCTAAAAATTCCGGATTCGCCATATTCTGGCTTAAATCCTGGTCAGCGGATGTAACTTCCAAGTCTAAACTACTTAACATTCCTTTCAAAGGGCAGACCTTATTCGGGCCCGGTTTGAAGGAAATTATTGCTGACATTACGGGAGGTAAGGGCCACGCCCTTCCTCAGGACAGGGCCAAACCAAAGGCCAAACAGTCTAATTTTCGTGCCTTTCGTAACTTCAAGGCAGGAGCAGCATCGACTTCCTCCGTTCCAAAACAGGAAGGAACTACTGCTCGTTACAGACAAGGTTGGAAAGGCAACCAGTCATGGAACAAGGGCAAGCAGGCCTAGTAAAGAGAGAGGCATTTCTACAATGTGTACAAGACCTCTTAATCATGGGGGTGATCCACTCAGTTCCGCGATCGGAACAGGGACAAGGATTTTACTCAAATCTATTTGTGGTTCCCAAAAAAGAGGGAACCTTCAGACCAATCTTGGACTTAAAGATTTTAAACAAATTCCTAAGGGTACCATCGTTCAAGATGGAAACCATTTGAACCATCCTACCCATGATCCAAGAGGGTCAATATATGACCATGGTGGACTTAAAGGATGCTTACCTTCATATACCGATTCACAAAGATCATTATCAGTATCTGAGGTTTGCCTTTCTAGACAGGCATTACCAGTTTGTGGCTCTTCTCTTCGGGTTAGCCACGGCCCAGAGAATTTTTACGAAGGTTCTGGGCTCACTTCTGGCGGTACTAAGACCACGAGGCATAGCGGTGGCTCCGTACCTAGACGACATTCTGATACAAGCGTCAAGTTTTCAAAATGCAAAGTCTCATACAGAGATAGTTCTAGCATTTCTGAGGTCGCATGGGTGGAAAGTGAACGTGGAAAAGAGTTCTCTGTTACCACTCACACGGGTTCCTTTTCTAGGGACTCTTATAGATTCTGTAGAGATGAAGATTTACCTGACGGAGTCCAGGTTATCAAAGATTCTCAATGCTTGCCGTGTCCTTCATTCCATTCCAAGCCCATCGGTAGCTCAGTGCATGGAGGTAATCGGCTTAATGGTAGCGGCAATGGACATAGTGCCATTTGCGCGCCTGCATCTCAGACCACTGCAACTATGCATGCTCAGTCAATGGAACGGGGATTACTCAGATCTGTCCCCTTTGCTAAATCTGGACCAGGAGACCAGAGATTCGCTTCTCTGGTGGTTGTCACCGGTTCATCTGTCCAAAGGAATGACCTTTCGCAGGCCAGATTGGACGATTGTAACAACGGATGCCAGCCTTCTAGGCTGGGGAGCAGTCTGGAATTCCCTGAAGGCTCAGGGATCGTGGACTCAGGAGGAGAAACTCCTCCCAATAAACATTCTAAAATTAAGAGCAATATTCAATGCTCTTCTGGCTTGGCCTCAGTTAGCAAAGCTGAGGTTCATCAGATTTCAGTCGGACAACATCACGACTGTGGCTTACATCAACCATCAAGGGGTAACCATGAGTTCCCTAGCGATGTTGGAAGTCTCAAAGATAATTCGCTGGGCAGAGTCTCACTCTTGCCACCTGTCAGCGATCTACATCCCAGGCGTGGAGAACTGGGAGGCGGATTTTCTAAGTCGTCAGACTTTTCATCCGGGGGAGTGGGAACTTCATCCGGAGGTCTTCGCTCAACTGATTCATCGTTGGGGCAAACCAGATCTGGATCTCATGGCGTCTCGCCAGAACGCCAAGCTTCCTTGTTACGGATCCAGATCCAGGGACCCGGGAGTGGTGCTGATAGATGCTCTGACAGCCCCTTGGGTCTTCAACATGGCTTATGTGTTTCCACCATTCCCGATGCTGCCTCGACTGATTGCCAAGATCAAACAGGAGAGAGCATCGGTGATTTTGGTAGCGCCTGCGTGGCCACGCAGGACCTGGTATGCAGACCTAGTGGACATGTCGTCCTGTCCACCATGGTCTCTGCCTCTGAGGCAGGACCTTCTAATTCAGGGTCCTTTCAACCATCCAAATCTAATTTCTCTGAGACTGACTGCATGGAGATTGAACGCTTGATTCTATCAAAGCGTGGCTTCTCGGAGTCGGTTATTGATACTTTAATACAGGCTCGGAAACCTGTTACCAGAAAAATTTACCATAAGATATGGCGTAAATATTTATATTGGTGCGAATCCAAGAGTTACTCATGGAGTAAGGTTAGGATTCCTAGGATATTGTCTTTTCTACAAGAGGGTTTAGAAAAGGGCTTATCTGCTAGTTCGTTAAAGGGACAGATTTCGGCTCTGTCTATTCTTCTACACAAACGTCTGGCAGAAGTTCCAGATGTTCAGGCTTTTTGTCAGGCTTTGGCTAGGATTAAGCCTGTGTTTAAGACTGTTGCTCCGCCGTGGAGCTTAAACTTAGTTCTTAACGTTTTGCAAGGTGTTCCATTTGAACCCCTTCATTCCATTGATATCAAGCTGTTATCTTGGAAAGTTCTGTTTTTGATGGCTATTTCCTCGGCTCGAAGAGTCTGAGTTATCTGCCTTACATTGTGACTCTCCTTATCTAATTTTTCATTCAGACAAGGTAGTTCTACGTACTAAACCTGGGTTCTTACCTAAGGTAGTTTCTAACAGGAATATCAATCAAGAGATTGTTGTTCCATCTTTGTGTCCTAACCCTTCTTCAAAGAAGGAACGACTTTTGCATAATCTGGACGTAGTCCGTGCGCTGAAGTTCTATTTGCAGGCAACTAAGGAGTTTCGTCAAACTTCTTCTCTGTTTGTCGTTTACTCTGGACAGAGGAGAGGTCAAAAGGCTTCGGCTACCTCTCTCTCTTTTTGGCTTCGTAGTATAATACGTTTAGCCTATGAGACTGCTAGACAGCAGCCTCCTGAAAGAATTACAGCTCATTCCACTAGAGCTGTGGCTTCCACCTGGGCCTTTAAGAATGTTAAACAGATTTGCAAGGCTGCAACTTGGTCTTCACTTCACACTTTTTCAAAATTTTACAAATTTGACACTTTCTCCAACATAGGTGTGTCCGGTCCACGGCGTCATCCTTACTTGTGGGATATTCTCTTCCCCAACAGGAAATGGCAAAGAGCCCAGCAAAGCTGGTCACATGATCCCTCCTAGGCTCCGCCTACCCCAGTCATTCTCTTTGCCGTTGTACAGGCAACATCTCCACGGAGATGGCTTAGAGTTTTTTAGTGTTTAACTGTAGTTTTTCATTATTCAATCAAGAGTTTGTTATTTTCAAATAGTGCTGGTACGTACTATTTACTCAGAAACAGAAAAGAGATGAAGAATTCTGTTTGTATGAGGAAAATGATTTTAGCAACCGTAACTAAAATCCATGGCTGTTCCACACAGGACTGTTGAGAGCATTAACTTCAGTTGGGGGAACAGTTTGCAGTCCTTGCTGCTTGAGGTATGACACATTCTAACAAGACGATGTAATGCTGGAAGCTGTCATTTTCCCTATGGGATCCGGTAAGCCATGTTTATTACGATTGTAAATAAGGGCTTCACAAGGGCTTATTTAGACTGTAGACATTTTTTGGGCTAAATCGATTGATATTAACTCTTATTTAGCCTTGAGGAATCATTTATTCTGGGTATTTTGATATAATAATATCGGCAGGCACTGTTTTAGACACCTTATTCTTTAGGGGATTTCCCAAAGCATAGGCAGAGTCTCATTTTCGCGCCGGTGTTGCGCACTTGTTTTTGAGAGGCATGGCATGCAGTCGCATGTGAGAGGAGCTCTGATACTTATAAAAGACTTCTGAAGGCATCATTTGGTATCGTATTCCCCTTGGGTTTGGTTGGGTCTCAGCAAAGCAGATACCAGGGACTGTAAAGGGGTTAAAGCTTAAAACGGCTCCGGTTCCGTTATTTTAAGGGTTAAAGCTTCCAAATTTGGTGTGCAATATTTTCAAGGCTTTAAGACACTGTGGTGAAAGTTTTGTGAATTTTGAACAATTCCTTCATGTTTTTTCGCAATTGCAGTAATAAAGTGTGTTCAGTTTAAAATTTAAAGTGACAGTAACGGTTTTATTTAAAAACGTTTTTTGTACTTTCTTATCAAGTTTATGCCTGTTTAACATGTCTGAACTACCAGATAGACTGTGTTCTGAATGTGGGGAAGCCAGAATTCCTATTCATTTAAATAAATGTGATTTATGTGATAATGATAATGATGCCCAAGATGATTCCTCAAGTGAGGGGAGTAAGCATGGTACTGCATCATTCCCTCCTTCGTCTACACGAGTCTTGCCCACTCAGGAGGCCCCTAGTACATCTAGCGCGCCAATACTCCTTACTATGCAACAATTAACGGCTGTAATGGATAATTCTGTCAAAAACATTTTAGCCAAAATGAACCCTTGTCAGCGTAAGCGTGGATGCTCTGTTTTAGTTACTGAAGAGCATGACGACGCTGATATTAATATCTCTGAAGGGCCCCTAACCCAATCTGAGGGGGCCAGGGAGGTTTTGTCTGAGGGAGAAATTACTGATTTAGGGAATATTTCTCAGCAGGCTGAATCTGATGTGATTACTTTTAAATTTAAATTGGAACATCTCCGCATTTTGCTTAAGGAGGTATTATCCACTCTGGATGATTGTGAAAATTTGGTCATCCCAGAGAAACTATGTAAAATGGACAAGTTCCTAGAGGTGCCGGGGCTCCCAGAAGCTTTTCCTATACCCAAGCGGGTGGCGGACATTGTTAATAAAGAATGGGAAAGGCCCGGTATTCCTTTCGTCCCTCCCCCCATATTTAAAAAATTGTTTCCTATGGTCGACCCCAGAAAGGACTTATGGCAGTCAGTCCCCAAGGTCGAGGGAGCGGTTTCTACTTTAAACAAACGCACCACTATTCCCATAGAGGATAGTTGTGCTTTCAAAGATCCTATGGATAAAAAATTAGAAGGTTTGCTTAAAAAGATGTTTGTTCAGCAGGGTTACCTTCTACAACCCATTTCATGCATTGTCCCTGTCACTACAGCCGCATATTTCTGGTTTGATGAACTGATTAAGGTGCTCGATAGTGACTCGCCTCCTTATGAGGAGATTATGGACAGAGTCAATACTCTCAAATTGGCTAATTCTTTCACTCTAGACGCCTCTTTGCAATTGGCTAAGTTAGCGGCTAAGAATTCTGGGTTTGCTATTGTGGCGCGCAGAGCGCTTTGGTTGAAATCTTGGTCGGCTGATGCGTCTTCCAAGAACAAGCTACTAAACATTCCTTTCAAGGGGAAAACGCTGTTTGGTCCTGACTTGAAAGAGATTATCTCTGATATCACTGGGGGTAAGGGCCATGCCCTTCCTCAGGATCGGCCTTTCAAGGCAAAAAATAGACCTAATTTTCGTCCCTTTCGTAAAAACGGACCAGCCCAAGGTGCTACGTCCTCTAAGCAAGAAGGTAATACTTCTCAGGCCAAGCCAGCTTGGAGACCAATGCAAGGCTGGAACAAGGGGAAGCAGGCAAAGAAACCTGCCACTGCTACCAAGACAGCATGAAATATCGGCCCCCGATCCGGGACCGGATCTGGTGGGGGGCAGACTCTCTCTCTTCGCTCAGGCTTGGGCAAGAGATGTTCTGGATCCTTGGGCGCTAGAAATAGTCTCCCAGGGTTATCTTCTGGAATTCAAGGGACTTCCCCCAAGGGGAAGGTTCCACAGGTCTCAGTTGTCTTCAGACCACATAAAAAGACAGGCGTTCTTACTTTGCGTAGAAGACCTGTTAAAAATGGGAGTGATTCATCCTGTTCCATTGAGAGAACAAGGGATGGGGTTCTACTCCAATCTGTTCATAGTTCCCAAAAAAGAGGGAACATTCAGACCAATCCTAGATCTCAAGATCTTAAACAAATTTCTCAAGGTCCCATCTTTCAAGATGGAAACCATTCGAACTATCCTTCCTTCCATCCAGGAAGGTCAATTCATGACCACGGTGGATTTAAAGGATGCGTATCTACATATTCCTATCCACAAGGAACATCATCGGTTCCTAAGGTTTGCATTCTTGGACAAACATTACCAGTTCGTGGCGCTTCCTTTCGGATTAGCCACTGCTCCAAGGATTTTCACAAAGGTACTAGGGTCCCTTCTAGCTGTGCTAAGACCAAGGGGCATTGCAGTAGTACCTTACCTGGACGACATTCTGATTCAAGCGTCGTCCCTCCCTCGAGCAAAGGCTCACACGGACATCGTCCTGGCCTTTCTCAGATCGCACGGCTGGAAAGTGAACGTGGAAAAGAGTTCTCTATCCCCGTCAACAAGGGTTCCCTTCTTGGGAACAATTATAGACTCCTCAGAAATGAGGATTTTTCTAACAGAGGCCAGAAAGACAAAGCTCCTGGACTCTTGTCGAATACTTCATTCCGTTCCTCTTCCTTCCGTAGCTCAGTGCATGGAAGTGATCGGGTTGATGGTAGCGGCAATGGACATAGTTCCTTTTGCGCGCATTCATCTAAGACCGTTACAACTGTGCATGCTCAGTCAGTGGAATGGGGACTATACAGACTTGTCTCCAAAGATACAAGTAAATCAGAGGACCAGAGACTCACTCCGTTGGTGGCTGTCCCTGGACAACCTGTCACGAGGGATGACATTCCACAGACCAGAGTGGGTCATTGTCACGACCGACGCCAGTCTGATGGGCTGGGGCGCGGTCTGGGGATCCCTGAAAGCTCAGGGTCTTTGGTCTCGGGAAGAATCTCTTCTACCGATAAATATTCTGGAACTGAGAGCGATATTCAATGCTCTCAAGGCTTGGCCTCAGCTAGCGAGGACCAAGTTCATACGGTTTCAATCAGACAACATGACGACTGTTGCGTACATCAACCATCAGGGGGGAACAAGGAGTTCCCTAGCGATGGAAGAAGTGACCAAGATCATTCTATGGGCGGAGTCTCACTCCTGCCACCTGTCTGCTATCCACATCCCGGGAGTGGAAAATTGGGAAGCGGATTTTCTGAGTCGTCAGACATTGCATCCGGGGGAGTGGGAACTCCATCCGGAAATCTTTGCCCAAGTCACTCAACTTTGGGGCATTCCAGACATGGATCTGATGGCCTCTCGTCAGAACTTCAAAGTTCCTTGCTACGGGTCCAGATCCAGGGATCCCAAGGCGGCTCTAGTGGATGCACTAGTAGCACCTTGGACCTTCAAACTAGCTTATGTGTTCCCGCCGTTTCCTCTCATCCCCAGGCTGGTAGCCAGGATCAATCAGGAGAGGGCGTCGGTGATCTTGATAGCTCCTGCGTGGCCACGCAGGACTTGGTATGCAGATCTGGTGAATATGTCATCGGCTCCACCTTGGAAGCTACCTTTGAGACGAGACCTTCTTGTTCAGGGTCCGTTCGAACATCCGAATCTGGTTTCACTCCAGCTGACTGCTTGGAGATTGAACGCTTGATTTTATCGAAGCGAGGTTTCTCAGATTCTGTTATCGATACTCTTGTTCAGGCCAGAAAGCCTGTAACTAGAAAGATTTACCACAAAATTTGGAAAAAATATATCTGTTGGTGTGAATCTAAAGGATTCCCTTGGGACAAGGTTAAGATTCCTAGGATTCTATCCTTCCTTCAAGAAGGATTGGAAAAAGGATTATCGGCAAGTTCCCTGAAGGGACAGATTTCTGCCTTGTCGGTGTTACTTCACAAAAAACTGGCAGCTGTGCCAGATGTTCAAGCCTTTGTTCAGGCTCTGGTTAGAATCAAGCCTGTTTACAAACCTTTGACTCCTCCTTGGAGTCTCAATTTAGTTCTTTCAGTTCTTCAGGGGGTTCCGTTTGAACCCTTACATTCCGTTGATATTAAGTTATTATCTTGGAAAGTTTTGTTTTTAGTTGCAATTTCTTCTGCTAGAAGAGTTTCAGAATTATCTGCTCTGCAGTGTTCTCCTCCTTATCTGGTGTTCCATGCAGATAAGGTGGTTTTACGTACTAAACCTGGTTTTCTTCCAAAAGTTGTTTCTAACAAAAACATTAACCAGGAGATTATCGTACCTTCTCTGTGTCCGAAACCAGTTTCAAAGAAGGAACGCTTGTTGCACAATTTGGATGTTGTTCGCGCTCTAAAATTCTATTTAGATGCTACAAAGGATTTTAGACAAACATCTTCCCTGTTTGTTGTTTATTCAGGTAAAAGGAGAGGTCAAAAAGCAACTTCTACCTCTCTCTCTTTTTGGATTAAAAGCATCATCAGATTGGCTTACGAGACTGCCGGACGGCAGCCTCCCGAAAGAATCACGGCTCATTCCACTAGGGCTGTGGCTTCCACATGGGCCTTCAAGAACGAGGCTTCTGTTGATCAGATATGTAGGGCAGCGACTTGGTCTTCACTGCACACTTTTACCAAATTTTACAAGTTTGATACTTTTGCTTCTTCTGAGGCTATTTTTGGGAGAAAGGTTTTGCAAGCCGTGGTGCCTTCCATTTAGGTGACCTGATTTGCTCCCTCCCTTCATCCGTTTCCTAAAGCTTTGGTATTGGTTCCCACAAGTAAGGATGACGCCGTGGACCGGACACACCTATGTTGGAGAAAACAGAATTTATGTTTACCTGATAAATTTCTTTCTCCAACGGTGTGTCCGGTCCACGGCCCGCCCTGGTTTTTTTAATCAGGTCTGATAATTTATTTTCTTTAACTACAGTCACCACGGTACCATATGGTTTCTCCTATGCTATTATTCCTCCTTAACGTCGGTCGAATGACTGGGGTAGGCGGAGCCTAGGAGGGATCATGTGACCAGCTTTGCTGGGCTCTTTGCCATTTCCTGTTGGGGAAGAGAATATCCCACAAGTAAGGATGACGCCGTGGACCGGACACACCGTTGGAGAAAGAAATTTATCAGGTAAACATAAATTCTGTTTTTGCTTCTTCGGAGGCTATTTTTGGGAGAAAGGTTCTTCAGGCAGTGGTTCCTTCTGTTTAATGTTCCTGCCTTGTCCCTCCCTTCATCCGTGTACTTTAGCTTTGGTATTGGTATTCCATAAGTAATGGATGACCCGTGGACTGAATACACTTAACAAGAGAAAACATAATTTATGCTTACCTGATAAATTTATTTCTCTTGTAGTGTATTCAGTCCACGGCCCGCCCTGTCTTTAAGGCAGGTTTAAATTTTAATTAAACTCCAGTCACCACTGCACCCTATGGTTTCTCCTTTCTCGTCTTGTTTCGGTCGAATGACTGGATATGACATGTGAGGGGAGGAGCTATATAGCAACTCTGCTTGGGTGATCCTCTTGCAACTTCCTGTTGGGAAGGAGATATAATCCCATAAGTAATGGATGACCCGTGGACTGACTACACTGCAAGAGAAATACATTTATCAGGTAAGCATAAATTATGTTTTCTTAGACCTTGAAGGCCACCTCTTTTCAGAATGCATTTTAACAGTTTTTCACCACTAGATGGTGTTCGTTCACGTATTTCATATAGATAACACTGTGCTCGTGCACGTGAAGTTATCTGGGAGCACACACTGATTGGCTAAACTGCAAGTCTGTCAAAAGAACTGAAATAAAGGGGCAGTTTGCAGAGGCTTAGATACAAGATAATCACAGAGGTTAAAAGTATATTATTATAACTGTGTTGGTTATGCAAAACTGGGGAATGGGTAATAAAGGGATTATCTATCTTTTAAAACAATAAAAATTCTGGTGTAGACTGTCCCTTTAAGATTTCTGTGTCCCTTTTACCGACTGTCAGCCACTATGGGCTGCAGCACATTGCAAAGCAGTACATTGTAGATTAGTCTGACAGCCAATGAGTTAATTAACAGATGTTTGATTAAAAGTCCCAATCGCATAAAGTTGTTTATAAAACGTAATTGGGATGCCGCGTCAATTGACCATGACCAACCGGCGGTTTAATAAAATGTAACCAGTCATTCTGCCATTTGCTCTTTTTATGTCTCCATTACACAGGGCCGACTCTGAGCCCTGGAGTTTTAGTATTTTTGGAATGAACTTTTAATAAAATCAGCTTTTATGCTTTGCACTAGTAAATGTTAACATCTCTAAAATGCTGTGTTTGTATATTTTTCCTCACTTTGCTTCTGCCAAAATATAATCTCTATTCCTTATTCACTGCTTTCTTCTCCGTTAGATGTTTGAGCAAGCTCAGAGAATGTCATTCAAAAATGATTTATAAAGATTGAGCTGGCCGACAAAAAGGCACCTAAACAACGTTAACATAAATTTCGCCACATGTAAATAAATCACGGCTTCATTTGAATGGATCTGTGGGTTTATTTAGAAGGTTACAATAAACCTTAGACAGAATTATCTACCCGATTCACTTTCTTATTGATTAAATCCTTTTAGACTCCTCTCTAATTAAACACAGTATTTTTTATTAAAGCTATGCATAGAGTCATCCATTATACAAGCCACATCTCATTTCTTTCCATGGGGTTTTCAGCCATTCGCTGCCATTGGATTAAAAGACATGATTAAAATTCTACTGGTAACAAGATATAGATCCTTAGACCAGAACGGCCGTCTTAGGGCTTCCGATATTAGACCCTCTGATTATACTCTTTATCTTTAGTAATGTAAGCCAATGATTTCCCATCATTCTCTAAACAATGTTTGTCTAACAGCCTACTGTATCAGATTAGCCGATTAACCCTTTAACTAACTGGTCCAGACATTTATTTATTTATTAAATCAAATGAAGTTTATCACATTATTTGTATATTTCCCTGTGCGCATTCATTTTTCTAAACGCCATTTAGATTTTGCCTTTCAGACATTTTTTTTTTCATATCATGAAGCACTAAACTAAGACAAAACCTGGATTTTCTGAGTTTACCGATACCAAATATGTAGAGGTTTATAGATAGTGTAATATATAAACGTATCCTCCGTCCTGTGACTTGTGAAATCGTCCAGCCTACAGTTTGCTTTTCTCCCTGACTATTGGATTTCTGTAATGTTTTACATTTATATTGCTGTTGTTTTCATGTAAGAGTTGGATGAATTAGTTATTGCATTATGTTCCTTTTTAAAGACATAGGGGAGTTGAAACTAAACTTGCATGATTCAGATAGAGCATGTCATTTTAAGACACTATTAAATTCAATAATATTTTCAAATGTGCTTTGTTCTCTTGGTATCCCTTGTTGAAAAAGAACACGCACATATCCTACACTAGTGGGAGCTAGCTGCTGATTGGTGCCTGCACATATTTTTCTCATGTGATTGGCTAACTAGATATGTTCAGTTAGCTGCCAGTAGTGCAATGCTGCTCCTTCAGCAAAGGATAGCTAGAGAATGAAGCACATTTTCTAAAAGAAGTAAATTGGAAAGTTGTTTAAAATTGTATGTTCTATCCAAACCATGAAAGAAAATGTTGGGGTTTCCTGTCCCTTTAAGCTATCCAAAAGAAGTTTTCAGCAATAGCAAAAAAGAAATAAATGTGGAACATTTTGTGTGTTGAATGTAAATGCAGGTTTATTGCAAAGCCGCATGTTTATGCATTGAGTAGATTTCACGGTTGTACTTTCATGGTTTTCTTCAGCCTTCATTGCTTTGCGGAATATTTCTAAGAACTGACAGACACACTTTTATAAACCTGAGCCGCTGCTGCAAGAACTCAGCCTGGGACAAGTAACCAGAGCGTTGGGGACAATTCTAGTATTTCCGTAAATTACATCACAGGCTCCCTGCGCTACAGCTGCTTATTAAACACAAATTAAAGGGGCAGAAAAGTGCAAAAAGAGAATGCTCTGTTAGTTGTTGCACTGCTGCTTGTACATAACTGTAAGCTTAGCCCCTGCAAAAGGATTAAACACAGTTAAATGGACAGTAAAGTCAAAATGTAACTTTCATGATTCAGATAGAGCAGCAATTTTAAACAACTTTACAATTTACTTCAGTTATCAAGTTTGCTTTGTTCTCTTGGTATCTTTTATTGAAGAGTAAAACTAGGTAGGCTCAGGAGTGTGCACGTGTCTTTAGGACTCTATGGCAGCCGTTTTTGCAACATTATTTGTAGCTGCTGCCATAGAGTCCTAAAGACACGTGCACACTCCTGAGTGCTTATGAGCCTACCTCTGTATCTTAATAGCTTATTTTGCACTTACCTAGATAAATGCTTATGCAATTTACATATTATCGACCTAACCTTTGTTATGCACCTTTTACTTTATGTATTTATTTTGTTTCTGCTTGTTTGATCCTTGGGGCATTGTTTGTCTTTACCCTGTAACGTGCTGCAGCGTCTGTGCATTAGAAAGAAATATGTTTAGCTTAGAGTTGCAGAAAATTGCACTGTTGATGACGATATGCGTTAATGGTTGTGTCAGATAATTTAGCTTTATTCTTTGGAAAATGGTTAAAAATCTTAACACTTTGATTTCCACACTGCCTCCTTCGTGAACAGCGGAACTAGGCTCTATCGCCAAAGGCTGCTGCAATCCTTGTTTTTTTTTTTCATTTCTCACTGGCATCCATGGGGCTATCCCATCACCTACCTGTAACCACAACACGTACCTTACATCATGACCATCAGTTATGGCATCTTCTGCTGTTATGTCATGGCTGACAAGACCTTCAGCTGCAAGATTATGGTTGTTCATCCTGTGTGCTGCAATGGTATTGGCATCTAAACTGTCTATCATTAATGTAGACAAACATATTCATTTTTAGTTTTGTCTTTGTAGATTTTCTGTATAGCATTTATTTGCTTATGTTGACAATGTTCTTCCTTGTGCTTTATAGGTAGAAGCAATTCTTGTTAACATTTTTGGAGGCATCGTCAATTGTGCTATCATTGCGAACGGAATAACAAAAGCTTGCAGAGAACTCGAACTGAAGGTTCCGCTAGTGGTGAGACTTGAAGGTAGGTTTGGTATTTTTTGGGTTATTTTTTATAATTACAGAGAGCTTGCTAGTCTTGTGCTTTTTCTTACTGAAGCAGGTAAGTGGTAATGTGAATAGACCATGCAATCGTTTTAGAAATAGTCTTCCGTATAAAGAGTAGTTCTCATCACTCGCATAGAGCGCTAACTATTCCACAGCACTAGAGGTTAGGTGCATTATGTCAACGTACAATTGCTAAATAATGCAGGTGTAGAGGGTTCACCTTGGAAAATATAATATACATAATAGCTGGGCCTCGGAGCTTATAAGCAAAAGGGAGTACAAGGGTATCTGATGCGAAAGAAAAGGGTTCTGAGGTTAGGAAACCACGAGAGAGACTAAAGGGACATAAAACCACAACATTTTATTTCAGCATTCAGATAAAGCATACAATTTTGAACATATTTCAAATTTTCTTCTATTATCTAATTTGCATTGTTCTTTTGGTATCTTTCATTGAAAAGCAGGGACGTAAGCTCTGGAGCCCTATATGGCAGCAGTTTTGCAAGAATGTTATCCATTTGCAAGAGCAATTTCCTGCCATGTAGTTGTCCAGACCCCTACCTATGTATCTCTTCAATAAAGAAAAGAATACTCTGGGAATAAAGCAAATTTAAATATAGAAGTGAATTAGATAAGTTGTTTTGATTGTATGCTCTGTGTGTTTCACAAAAGAAAAATGTTGGGTGTCATATCCTTTTAAAATAGGTTGTAGACATCCCTGAAAAGTTTCTAGGGAACATCTGAAAGCTTGAGGCAAGTCTTGTGGAGTAAGGTGCCATAAGTGCATTTGTAGAGACGTCTTGTAGACAGGGATGTGAGTAGGTGACATAAGTGCATTTCTAGAGAAGTCTTGTAGACAGGGATGTGAGTAGGTGACATAAGTGCATTTGTAGAGACGTCTTGTAGACGGGAATGTGAGTAGGTGACATAAGTGCATTTCTATAGAAGTCTTGTAGACAGGGATGTGAGTAGGTGACATAAGTGCATTTCTATAGAAGTCTTGTAGACAGGGATGTGAGTAGGTGACATAAGTGCATTTCTAGAGAAGTCTTGTAGACAGGGATGTGAGTAGGTGACATAAGTGCATTTCTAGAGAAGTCTTGTAGACAGGGATGTGAGTAGGTGACATAAGTGCATTTCTATAGAAGTCTTGTAGACAGGGATGTGAGTAGGTGACATAAGTGCATTTGTAGAGACGTCTTGTAGACGGGAATGTGAGTAGGTGACATAAGTGCATTTCTATAGAAGTCTTGTAGACAGGGATGTGAGTAGGTGACATAAGTGCATTTCTAGAGAAGTCTTGTAGACAGGGATGTGAGTAGGTGACATAAGTGCATTTCTAGAGAAGTCTTGTAGACAGGGATGTGAGTAGGTGACATAAGTGCATTTGTAGAGACGTCTTGTAGACGGGAATGTGAGTAGGTGACATAAGTGCATTTCTAGAGAAGTCTTGTAGACAGGAATGTGAGTAGGTGACATAAGTGCATTTCTAGAGAAGTCTTGTAGACAGGAATGTGAGTAGGTGACATAAGTGCATTTCTAGAGAAGTCTTGTAGACAGGAATGTGAGTAGGTGACATAAGTGCATTTCTAGAGAAGTCTTGTAGACAGGAATGTGAGTAGGTGACATAAGTGCATTTCTAGAGAAGTCTTGTAGACAGGAATGTGAGTAGGTGACATAAGTGCATTTCTAGAGAAGTCTTGTAGACAGGGATGTGAGTAGGTGACATAAGTGCATTTCTATAGAAGTCTTGTAGACAGGGATGTGAGTAGGTGACATAAGTGCATTTCTATAGAAGTCTTGTAGACAGGGATGTGAGTAGGTGACATAAGTGCATTTCTAGAGAAGTCTTGTAGACGGGAATGTGAGTAGGTGACATAAGTGCATTTGTAGAGACGTCTTGTAGACGGGAATGTGAGTAGGTGACATAAGTGCATTTCTATAGAAGTCTTGTAGACAGGGATGTGAGTAGGTGACATAAGTGCACTTCTAGAGAAGAATTGTAGATAGGAATGTGAGTAGGTGACATAAGTGCATTTCTATAGAAGTCTTGTAGATGGGAATGTGAGTAGGTGACATAAGTGCATTTCTAGAGAAGTCTTGTAGACTTGAATGTGAGTAGGTGATATAAGTGCATTTCTAGAGAAGTCTTGTAGACAGGGATGTGAGTAGGTGACATAAGTGCATTTCTAGAGAAGTCTTGTAGACAGGAATGTGAGTAGGTGGCATAAGTGCATTTCTACAGAAGTCTTGTAGACAGGGATGTGAGTAGGTGACATAAGTGCATTTCTGCAGAAGTCTTGTAGACAGGGATGTGAGTAGGTGACATAAGTGCATTTCTAGAGAAGTCTTGTAGACGGGAATGTGAGTAGGTGACATAAGTGCATTTCTGCAGAAGTCTTGTAGACAGGAATGTGAGTAGGTGGCATAAGTGCATTTCTAGAGAAGTCTTGTAGACGGGAATGTGAGTAGGTGATATAAGTGCATTTCTAGAGAAGTCTTGTAGACAGGGATGTGAGTAGGTGGCATAAGTGCATTTCTATAGAAGTCTTGTAGACGGGAATGTGAGTAGGTGACATAAGTGCATTTCTACAGAAGTTTTGTAGACAGGGATGTGAGTAGGTGACATAAGTGCATTTCTATAGAAGTCTTGTAGACGGGAATGTGAGTAGGTGACATAAGTGCATTTCTATAGAAGTCTTGTAGACAGGGATGTGAGTATGTGACATAAGTGCATTTCTGCAGAAGTTTTGTAGACAGGGATGTGAGTAGGTGGCATAAGTGCATTTCTACAGAAGTCTTGTAGACAGGGATGTGAGTAGGTGACATAAGTGCATTTCTGCAGAAGTCTTGTAGACAGGGATGTGAGTAGGTGACATAAGTGCATTTCTAGAGAAGTCTTGTAGACGGGAATGTGAGTAGGTGACATAAGTGAATTTCTGCAGAAGTCTTGTAGACAGGGATGTGAGTAGGTGACATAAGTGCATTTCTAGAGAAGTCTTGTAGACAGGAATGTGAGTAGGTGGCATAAGTGCATTTCTAGAGAAGTCTTGTAGACAGGGATGTGAGTAGGTGACATAAGTGCATTTCTAGAGAAGTCTTGTAGACGGGAATGTGAGTAGGTGACATAAGTGCATTTCTAGAGAAGTCTTGTAGACAGGGATGTGAGTAGGTGACATAAGTGCATTTCTAGAGAAGTCTTGTAGACGGGAATGTGAGTAGGTGACATAAGTGCATTTCTGCAGAAGTCTTGTAGACAGGGATGTGAGTAGGTGACATAACTGCATTTCTATAGAAGTCTTGTAGACGGGAATGTGAGTAGGTGACATAACTGCATTTCTATAGAAGTCTTGTAGACGGGAATGTGAGTAGGTGACATAAGTGCATTTCTAGAGAAGTCTTGTAGACAGGGATGTGAGTAGGTGACATAAGTGCATTTCTACAGAAGTCTTGTAGACAGGGATGTGAGTAGGTGACATAAGTGTATTTCTAGAGAAGTCTTGTAGACAGGGATGTGAGTAGGTGACATAAGTGCATTTCTAGAGAAGTCTTGTAGATGGGAATGTGAGTAGGTGACATAAGTGCATTTCTAGAGAAGTCTTGTAAACAGGGATGTGAGTAGGTGACATAAGTGCATTTCTAGAGAAGTCTTGTAGACAGGGATGTGAGTAGGTGACATAAGTGCATTTCTAGAGAAGTCTTGTAGACAGGAATGTGAGTAGGTGACATAAGTGCATTTCTAGAGAAGTCTTGTAAACAGGGATGTGAGTAGGTGACATAAGTGCATTTGTAGAGACGTCTTGTAGACAGGGATGTGAGTAGGTGACATAACTGCATTTCTAGAGAAGTCTTGTAGACAGGAATGTGAGTAGGTGACAAGAAAGAAGGAAAGACAGATGATTGGGCAGTAGGAGCGGGAAGGAGAATGTTTGCAAACCAGGGGGGTAGTAATAGAAGCGGTTGAGATGTTATTGAGAGCAGTGTAGGATTTTACATTTTATTCTTGAGGCTAAAGGAAGATAGAGGAGGGGCTGGCAGAGAGGTGCAGCAGATGAGGAGGGGCATGAGAGGAAGATCAGTCTGGCTGAGGCATTCATGGTGATTTTATTAGGGACTGATTCGTTTTTGTTTTTTTAAAGCGACAGTAAAGTCCAAATTAAACTTTCATGATTCAGATAGGGCATATCATTTTAAACAACTTTCCAATTTACTTTTATCATCAATTTTGCTTTGTTCTTTTGGAATTCTTTGTTGAAAGCTAAACCTAGGTAGGTTTGTATGCTAATTTTTAAGCCCTTTGGTCCGCCTCTTATCTCAGTACATTTTGACAGTTATTCAAAGCTAGAGGGTACAAATTAATGTTTCATATAGATAACATTGTGCTCACTCCCGTGGACTTATTTATGAGTCATCAATGATTGGCTAAAATGCAAGTCTGTCAAAAGAACTGAAATAAGGGGACAGTCTGCAGTGGCTTAGATACAAGGTAATCACAGAGGTAAAACGTGTATTAATATAACTGTTGGTTATGCAAAACTGGGGAATGGGTAATAAAGGGATTATCTACATTCGGGAGTAGACTGTCCCTTTAAATAAACATTTCTTCAATATGTGGGATGTTTATCAGCCAGTGAGGTTCTCTCCCACTCTGTAAAACTAGCAGTTTAGTCTTCTGTCTTCCATCAGACAGGATCATTAAATGTTTATAAGGTGTTCTATGCTACACTTATAATAATCTAATATTCAAACATCAATTTTCAAAGTAATTTTTTCACTTTTCACCCAAAATTTTATGATTCAGCTAGAACCTGCAATTTTATGTTTCAAAAATGTCAGAGTTTTAAATGTGTATCTAAAAGCTAATTTCTTCTGTTAAGTGTGATCAGTCCACGGGTCATCATTACTTCTGGGATATTACTCCTCCCCAACAGGAAGTGCAAGAGGATTCACCCAGCAGAGCTGCATATAGCTCCTCCCCTCTACGTCACTCCCAGTCATTCTCTTGCACCCAACGACTAGATAGGATGTGTGAGAGGACTATGGTGATTATACTTAGTTTTATATCTTCAATCAAAAGTTTGTTATTTTAAAATAGCACCGGAGTGTGTTATTATCTCTCTGGCAGAGTTTGAAGAAGAATCTACCAGAGTTTTTGTTATGATTTTAGCCGGAGTAGTTAAGATCATATTGCTGTTTCTCGGCCATCTGAGGAGAGGTAAACTTCAGATCAGGGGACAGCGGGCAGATGAATCTGCATAGAGGTATGTAGCAGTTTTTATTTTCTGACAATGGAATTGATGAGAAAATCCTGCCATACCGATATAATGTCATGTATGTATACTTTACACTTCAGTATTCTGGGGAATGGTACTTCACTAGAATTACACTGTAAGAAATACATAAAGCTGTTTAATAACTAGAGATTATGTTTAACGTTTTTGCTGGAATGTAAAATCGTTTTCATTTACTGAGGTACTGAGTGAATAAATGTTTGGGCACTATTTTTCCACTTGGCAGTTGCTTAATCTGTTTTCTGACAGTTTCTGTTCTCCCTCACTGCTGTGTGTGAGGGGGAGGGGCCGTTTTTTGGCGCTTTTTCTACACATCAAATATTTCAGTCAGCAACTCATTGTATTCCCTGCATGATCCGGTTCATCTCTACAGAGCTCAGGGGTCTTCAAAACTTATTTTGAGGGAGGTAATTTCTCTCAGCAGAGCTGTGAGAATTATTGTTTGACTGAGATAAAAAACGTTTATTCTGTAATTTGTTTCCTGCTTTCAGAATTTGTTATCTTTGCTAATGGGATTAAACCTTTGCTAAAGTTGTGTTATTTACAAGGATTGAGGCTATAACTGTTTCAATTTATTAATTTTCAACTGTCATAGATCTTCTGTGCTTCTTAAAGGCACAGTACGTTTTAATATTATTCTAATTGAATTGTATTTCCAAGTTACAAGTTTATTTGCTAGTGTGTTAAACATGTCTGATTCAGAGGATGATACCTGTGTCATTTGTTGCAATGCCAAAGTGGAGCCCAATAGAAATTTATGTACTAACTGTATTGATGCTACTTTAAATAAAAGTCAATCTGTACAAATTGAACAAATTTCACCAAACAACGAGGGGAGAGTTATGCCGACTAACTCGCCTCACGTGTCAGTACCTACATCTCCCGCTCAGAGGGAGGTGCGTGATATTGTAGCGCCGAGTACATCTGGGCGGCCATTACAAATCACATTACAGGATATGGCTACTGTTATGACTGAGGTTTTGGCTAAATTACCAGAGCTAAGAGGTAAGCGTGATCACTCTGGGGTGAGAACAGAGTGCGCTGATAATATTAGGGCCATGTCAGACACTGCGTCACAGGTGGCAGAACATGAGGACGGAGAGCTTCATTCTGTGGGTGACGGTTCTGATCCAAACAGACTGGATTCAGATATTTCAAATTTTAAATTTAAACTGGAAAACCTCCGTGTATTACTAGGGGAGGTGTTAGCGGCTCTGAATGATTGTAACACAGTTGCAATACCAGAGAAAATGTGTAGGTTGGATAAATATTTTGCGGTACCGACGAGTACTGAGGTTTTTCCTATACCTAAGAGACTTACTGAAATTGTTACTAAGGAGTGGGATAGACCCGGTGTGCCGTTCTCACCCCCTCCGATATTTAGAAAAATGTTTCCAATAGACGCCACCACAAGGGACTTATGGCAAACGGTCCCTAAGGTGGAGGGAGCAGTTTCTACCTTAGCTAAGCGTACCACTATCCCGGTGGAGGATAGCTGTGCTTTTTCAGATCCAATGGATAAAAAGTTAGAGGGTTACCTTAAGAAAATGTTTGTTCAACAAGGTTTTATATTGCAACCCCTTGCATGCATTGCGCCGATCACGGCTGCAGCGGCATTCTGGATTGAGTCTCTGGAAGAGAACATTGGTTCAGCTACTCTGGACGACATTACGGACAGGCTTAGAGTCCTTAAACTAGCTAATTCATTCATTTCGGAGGCCGTAGTACATCTTACTAAACTTACGGCGAAGAATTCAGGATTCGCCATTCAGGCACGCAGGGCGCTGTGGCTAAAATCCTGGTCAGCTGATGTTACTTCTAAGTCTAAATTGCTTAATATACCTTTCAAAGGGCAGACCTTATTCGGGCCCGGGTTGAAAGAGATTATCGCTGACATTACAGGAGGTAAAGGCCATGCCCTGCCTCAGGACAAAGCCAAAGCCAAGACTAGACAGTCTAATTTTCGTTCCTTTCGTAATTTCAAAGCAGGAGCAGCATCAACTTCCTCTGCACCAAAACAGGAAGGAGCTGTTGCCCGCTACAGATAAGGCTGGAAACCTAACCAGTCCTGGAACAAGGGCAAGCAGACTAGGAAACCTGCTGCTGCCCCTAAAACAGCATGAATTGAGGGCCCCCGATCCGGGATCGGATCTAGTGGGGGGCAGACTTTCTCTCTTCGCCCAGGCTTGGGCAAGAGATGTTCAGGATCCCTGGGCGCTAGAGATAATATCTCAGGGATACCTTCTGGACTTCAAATACTCTCCTCCAAGAGAGAGATTTCATCTGTCAAGATTGTCAACAATCCAGACAAAGAAAGAGGCGTTTCTACGCTGCGTACAAGAGCTCTTGTTAATGGGAGTAATCCATCCAGTTCCACGATCGGAACAGGGACAGGGGTTTTACTCAAATCTGTTTGTGGTTCCCAAAAAAGAGGGAACTTTCAGACCAATCCTGGACTTAAAGATCCTAAACAAATTCCTAAGAGTTCCATCGTTCAAGATGGAGACTATTCGGACAATTTTACCTATGATCCAAGAGGGTCAGTACATGACCACTGTAGATTTAAAAGATGCTTACCTTCACATACCGATTCACAAAGATCATTATCGGTACCTAAGGTTTGCCTTCCTAGACAGGCATTACCAGTTTGTGGCTCTTCCATTCGGATTGGCTACAGCTCCAAGAATCTTCACAAAGGTTCTGGGTGCTCTTCTGGCGGTACTAAGACCGCGGGGAATCTCGGTAGCTCCATACCTAGACGACATTCTGATACAAGCTTCAAGCTTTCAAACTGCCAAGTCTCATACAGAGTTAGTGCTGGCATTTCTAAGGTCACATGGATGGAAGGTGAACGAAAAGAAAAGTTCACTCGTTCCACTCACAAGAGTTCCCTTCCTGGGGACTCTTATAGATTCTGTAGAAATGAAGATTTACCTGACAGAGGACAGGCTAACAAGACTTCAAAGTGCTTGCCGCACCCTTCATTCCATTCAACACCCGTCAGTGGCTCAATGCATGGAGGTAATCGGCTTAATGGTAGCGGCAATGGACATAGTACCCTTTGCACGCTTACACCTCAGACCACTGCAACTGTGCATGCTAAGTCAGTGGAATGGGGATTACTCAGACTTATCCCCTTCTCTGAATCTGGATCAAGAGACCAGAAATTCTCTTCTATGGTGGCTTTCTCGGCCACATCTGTCCAGGGGGATGCCATTCAGCAGACCAGACTGGACAATTGTAACAACAGACGCCAGCCTTCTAGGTTGGGGTGCCGTCTGGAATTCTCTGAAGGCTCAGGGACAATGGAGTCAGGAGGAGAGTCTCCTGCCAATAAACATTCTGGAATTGAGAGCAGTTCTCAATGACCTCCTGGCTTGGCCCCAGTTGACAACTCGGGGGTTCATCAGGTTTCAGTCGGACAACATCACGACTGTAGCTTACATCAACCATCAGGGAGGGACAAGAAGCTCCCTAGCTATGATGGAAGTATCAAAGATAATTCGCTGGGCAGAGTCTCACTCTTACCACCTGTCAGCAATCCACATCCCGGGAGTGGAGAACTGGGAGGCGGATTTCTTAAGTCGTCAGACTTTTCATCCGGGGGAGTGGGAACTTCATCCGGAGGTCTTTGCCCAAATACTTCGACGTTGGGGCAAACCAGAGATAGATCTCATGGCGTCTCGACAGAACGCCAAGCTTCCTCGTTACGGGTCCAGATCCAGGGATCCAGGAGCAGTCCTGATAGATGCTCTGACAGCACCTTGGGACTTCAGGATGGCTTACGTGTTTCCACCCTTCCCGTTACTTCCTCGATTGATTGCCAGAATCAAACAAGAGAGAGCATCAGTGATTCTAATAGCACCTGCGTGGCCACGCAGGACTTGGTATGCAGACCTGGTGGACTTGTCATCCTGTCCACCTTGGTCTCTACCTCTGAAACAGGACCTTCTGATACAGGGTCCCTTCAAACATCAAAATCTAACTTCTCTGAAGCTGACTGCTTGGAAATTGAACGCTTGATTTTATCAAGACGTGGGTTTTCTGAGTCAGTTATTGATACCTTAATACAGGCTAGGAAACCTGTTACCAGAAAGATTTACCATAAGATATGGCGTAAATACCTATATTGGTGTGAATCCAAAGGTTACTCTTGGAGTAAGGTTAGGATTCCTAGGATATTGTCTTTTCTTCAAGAAGGTTTAGAAAAGGGTTTATCTGCTAGTTCATTAAAGGGACAGATCTCAGCTCTGTCCATTCTGTTACACAAACGCCTGTCAGAAGTTCCTGACGTCCAGGCTTTTTGTCAGGCTTTGGCCAGGATTAAGCCTGTGTTTAAAACTGTTGCTCCACCATGGAGTTTAAACCTTGTTCTTAATGTTTTACAGGGCGTTCCGTTTGAACCCCTTCATTCCATTGATATAAAGTTGTTATCTTGGAAAGTTCTATTTTTAATGGCTATTTCCTCGGCTCGAAGAGTCTCTGAATTATCAGCCTTACATTGTGATTCTCCTTATTTGATTTTTCATTCGGATAAGGTAGTCCTGCGTACTAAACCTGGGTTCTTACCTAAGGTAGTTACTAACAGGAATATCAATCAAGAGATTGTTGTTCCTTCTTTATGCCCAAATCCTTCTTCAAAGAAGGAACGTCTACTGCACAACCTGGATGTAGTCCGTGCTCTAAAATTTTACTTACAGGCAACTAAGGAATTTCGACAAACGTCTTCTCTGTTTGTCATTTACTCTGGGCAGAGGAGAGGTCAAAAAGCTTCCGCTACCTCTCTTTCTTTTTGGCTTCGTAGCATAATTCGTTTAGCTTATGAGACTGCTGGACAGCAGCCTCCTGAAAGAATTACAGCTCATTCTACTAGAGCTGTGGCTTCCACTTGGGCCTTCAAGAATGAGGCCTCTGTTGAACAGATTTGCAAGGCTGCAACTTGGTCTTCGCTTCATACTTTTTCCAAATTTTACAAATTTGACACTTTTGCTTCATCGGAGGCTATTTTTGGGAGAAAGGTTCTTCAGGCAGTGGTTCCTTCTGTATAAAGAGCCTGCCTATCCCTCCCGTCATCCGTGTACTTTTGCTTTGGTATTGGTATCCCAGAAGTAATGATGACCCGTGGACTGATCACACTTAACAGAAGAAAACATAATTTATGCTTACCTGATAAATTCCTTTCTTCTGTAGTGTGATCAGTCCACGGCCCGCCCTGTTTTTAAGGCAGGTAAATATTTTTTAATTTATACTCCAGTCACCACTTCACCCTTGGCTTTTCCTTTCTCGTTGGTCCTTGGTCGAATGACTGGGAGTGACGTAGAGGGGAGGAGCTATATGCAGCTCTGCTGGGTGAATCCTCTTGCACTTCCTGTTGGGGAGGAGTAATATCCCAGAAGTAATGATGACCCGTGGACTGATCACACTACAGAAGAAAGGAATTTATCAGGTAAGCATAAATTATGTTTTTCTTTATGTATGTATCATGACTTGAGATGTTAATGTATATATTCTGTAAACCTCAATAAAAATGTTATCTAATTTGCTTCATTTTCTTGGTATCCTTATGCCCAGGAGCTAGGAACTGGCTGCTGATTGGTGGCTGCACATATCTCTCTCTTATTGGCTCACCTGGTGTGCTCATCTAGCTCTTAGCAATGCACTGATGCTCCTTCAACAAAGGATACCAAGAGAACAAAGCAAATTAGAAAACAGAAGAAAACTTTACAATCGAACCAAATCATGAAAGAAACATTTTAGGTTTTATATCCCTTTAAATGTTTTGTTTGCACCATTTATTTGGGGAAATACAAAATAGTCATATAAAGTGTAGTGAGACATCTTTTTTATGCTCTGTTCACTCTGATACCTGAGTAGTTTCTTTCCAGATGTAAATCTAGCAGAAGTGTCCCCTTGTCTAGGTGACATTATAAAAGATATGGTTTGTGTTTTAGCCCACAAGCAACTTGACATTCTGTCTGTGGTTCTATAAAGCAGTACAAAGGGGTTCTATTAGGAGTGTTTTATAGTCTGGC
>NC_069505.1:246650402-246757703 GCF_027579735.1 Bombina bombina | reverse complement strand
GCTTTAAAGTTCTATTTACAAGCAACTAAGGATTTCAGACAAACATCTTCCTTGTTTGTTATCTATTCTGGTAAGAGGAGAGGTCAGAAAGCGACTGCTACCTCTCTTTCCTTTTGGCTGAAAAGCATAATCCGTTTGGCCTATGAGACTGCTGGCCAGCAGCCTCCTGAAAGAATTACTGCTCATTCTACCAGAGCAGTGGCTTCTACATGGGCTTTCAAAAATGAGGCTTCTGTTGAACAGATTTGTAAGGCAGTGACTTGGTCTTCACTGCATACTTTTGCCAAATTTTACAAATTCGATACTTTTGCTTCTTCGGAGGCTATTTTTGGGAGAAAGGTTTTGCAAGCAGTGGTGCCTTCTTGTTCCCTCCCTTCATCCGTGTCCTAAAGCTTTGGTATTGGTATCCCACAAGTAAAGGATGAATCCGTGGACTGGATACACCTTGTAAGAGTAAACAGAATTTATGCTTACCTGATAAATTACTTTCTCTTGCGGTGTATCCAGTCCACGGCCCGCCCTGGCATTTAAGTCAGGTAAAAAATTTTTTGTTTAAACTACAGTCACCACTGCACCCTATGGTTTCTCCTTTTTCTTCCTAACCTTTGGTCGAATGACTGGGGGGGTGGAGCTAGAGGGGGAGCTATATGGACAGCTCTGCTGTGTGCTCTCTTTGCCACTTCCTGTAGGGAATGAGAATATCCCACAAGTAAAGGATGAATCCGTGGACTGGATACACCGCAAGAGAAAGTAATTTATCAGGTAAGCATAAATTCTGTTTTGATGCGTTGACTCCACACTATGAGGGGATTTATGATCTTTACCCACAGCCACTTAGGGTAATGTCCGTTTTACCCGGGTAATCCTAGGATTACCCAATATCTGACTTTACCTGATATATATATATATATATATATATATATATATATATATATATATATATAGATATATAGATATATATATATATATATATATATATATATATATATATATATATATATATATATATATATATATATATATATAGATAGATAGATAGATATATATACACACACATACATACAGGTGGCCCTCGGTTTACAACGGTTAAATTTACACAGTTTTAGAATAACAACCTTTTTTTTCCAGTCATGTGACTGCTATTGAAAAGCATTGAGAAGCAGTGCGTTTATTAAAATAGCCAGTAGGTGGAGCTGTCCGCTTGTATTGCAGCAAAGCTACGCAAGCTGAAATTAATCAGTTTAACCAGACCTGAGCTATCGAGCAGATTTCAAAGGAACAAGATCTTCCTGTCTATAAATCTGTCCAGATTGGAATGCATAGAAAGAACTGTTTGCAGAAAAATTCAAGTGAAGTCTGTGTTGTGTGATTATTTTATTAGGTTTATAATGCTGTTTAGCAAATGTTTTTGTTCATTTAACTTAGTTTAATGATATATTCTGTGTTGTGTGATAATTTTATTAGGTTTATAATGCTGTTTAGCATTTAAAGTCTTCACTTCAAAGCTTTAAAAATAATGTATTAGGTGTTACTTATGACAATTTTGAGAGGGGCCTGGAACCTAACTCCCTCACTTCCCATTGACTTACATTATAAACTGGGTTTCAATTTACAACGGTTTTGATTTACAATTATTCCTTCTGGAACCTAACCCCGGAGTAAACTGAGGGCTACCTGTGTGTATATGTGTGTGTATATATATATATATATATATATATATATATATATATATATATATATATGCAGTTGTGCTGCTCTTACAGATAAATCCTGTTTGTACTGGAAGTACATAGCAACTCAATACTTGTGTGTTTGTAGCTGACAAATGTAATGTTATACCAAACAGAACTGGAACATATTTCTATTAAATACATAGATTAACTTTACATTTCATATTTTTTTAGCACAGTGAAACACTTCACACACGTTTGATATTTCATTTATTATAACCTTAAAGTGAAAGTAAATCCTAGCGTTTTACAAACGCTAGGATTTACTATTGAAACAAATAAAGGGCACTTTCATTCATGAAGTATAAGATACTTTATGTAGAAAGCTCCTTTATTTGATTCAATCGATCGCCGCTCTTAGCTCCTACAGCAGCGCATGGCTAAAAATAAAAATAGCCATGCGGTAAATCCAGCTCCCATGGGCGCCAAGTCGGATTTATCGCACGGCTATTGGCTAAGAGGTGAAAACTTCACCTCTTAGCCAAAAAATTTTTTAGCCGTGGGCTGCTGTAGAAGCTAAGAGCGGCGATCGATTGAATCAAATAAAGGAGCTTTAAACATGAAGTATCTTATACTTCATGAATAAAAGTGCCCTTTATTTGTTTCAATAGTCAATCCTAGCGTTTGTAAAACGCTAGGATTCACTTTCACTTTAAAAAGGAAACATAAGTATATGTAATATCTACCTGTCTGTCCACCAAGCTGACCAGAACTGTCTGGATTTCTTCATCAAAGTGTTTTTATTGCACACATGATGTGTGTGTGTGTATATATATATATATACAGTATCTGTCTGACAGTCTTTACTTACACACACACATATATATATATCAGCTCTCACTAACAAATATAATGTATATGAATGACACTGTTTATATTAAGATAAGGGTTGTGACTAAACCTGAGATTGTGAATTATGTTAACCTTTACAAAACAAACAAGAAATTATTTAGGCTTTTTCTACGCTTCGTGTTCTCAGACAAGAACATCACTAAATTGTGCAGCAGAATTTAGGAGAATCCTCATTCAGTGAGTTACAGATGTCTTAAAGGAATGTTTTAATCTGTCAAATCTGTCTTTATTTAGAGGGATTTTGGGAACAAATCTTTGTTACTAACTGTATAATAATTACAAGCTGTTTGATCAAAGGATGAAGAAAGGATTAGCGGGCCTTTTAACATAGTGATGTCTTCACGGATGCTAAATTTCATAATAAAAAAGGCACCATATGGGGAATAGGACTTTTATCTTTCTTTCTTTATACTTATTAAAAAAACACACTGTAAGTTAGAGGTATTTTAGAATATTATTTACACACTTGGGGACATTGCAGTATTTAAAGGGATACTAAACCATTTCTTTCGAGATTCAGATAGAGCATGCAATTTAAAGCAACTTCCTAATTTACTCCTATTAATTTTTCTTCATTCTCTTGCTATCTTTATTTGAAAAAGAAGTCATCTAAGCTAAAGAGCCGGCCCATTTTTGGTTCAGATATCTGGACAGGACTTGTTTATTGGTGCTGTCCAATCAGCAAGGACAGCCCAGGTTGTGAACCAAAAATGGGCCGGCTTCTAAACTTACAGTCTTGCTTTTCAAATACAGATAGCAAAAGAATGAAGAAAATTTGATAATAGGAGTAAATGAGCACGTTGCTTAAAATTGCTGCTCTATCTGAATCAGTGTCCCTTTAATCAGCCTTTTACTAGACGTTACCTAATTTATAATAACATTAGGAGCCAGTTAGAATATTGAGGAGACAGCTACATACTTAAAGAGACTCTGTACCCAATTTTTTTCTTTTGTAATTCAGAAAGAGCGTGCAATTTTTTTTTTTTATTAAGTCCTTTTATTTATTAACCAACAGTTGGCCCATATAAGCATTAATACATAATCAGCTAATAAAAAAATAAAAAAAACATAATCAATAACTTCAGGTGTTCATGCATAATTACAAAACATATCATGATATATAGCAAAAAGTCAATATAGGGTGTGCAGAACATCTTAACCCAAAACATTGAGATCCAAGTTTTAATATATGCCTAATGTTGGAGTTTTCCTTATCTTCAAGGGAACAAAAACAATACAACAACCATAAAAGAATAAAACAAAAAAAGCAAAAACAAAACAAAAAAAACAACAAAAAAAGCAAAAAAAAAAAAAAAAAAAAAAGGGGGAAGGAGGAGGGAAAAAGAAAATGGAGAAGGGGAAAGGAGGAAGAGAAGAAAAAGGGGGAGCCAGGGAAAGGGGAGGAAGGCAAGAAGGTGAAAGAAAGGTAGGGAAGGGAGAAGAGGGGCAAAAGCCCTCTCCCACCTCCCCCCCACAAGGAACCAAGAATTGAAGGAGAGGGAGGAAGTAAAAGAGGGGGCCATCCCAAGGGGGTTCCAGGAGACATCTCAGTCCCTTTACTTTACTTGGTCATTACCAGACACCGAGCAGCACCAATTCCGAGTTTCTAAAAGGGAATATTAGGTCATTCATTTCTGTGACAGGTAGTGACTTAATGAAAATTGACCATTTACCAAAGAATTGTTTAATGTCTGATTCATTATCTAGGTTAGTGTCTCTTTGTTCTAGAAAACATTGTTTTTTCAGACAATTTTTTATCTCTGGGATCGATGGAATTACTCTTAGTTTCCATTTTTTAAAAATAAGGTATCTGGTTGCCAGTATGGAGAGAAATATTAGTTTGTGACATGAGTTATGGTTCTTAGGGCCAAAAACAATTGATAGTTGTGAAAGGCTCACATGGGGGATTTTAAGAGTCCTATTAAGCCAAAACTCTAATTTCCGCCAGAGATGCCTTATTCTGGGACAGCTCCAGATCATGTGGATTAAATCGACTGCAGGGAGTGAGCATTTTGGGCACTTATTAAAGCTGGAATTATGGATTTTATGGCCCTTTTGAGGAGTGAAATATGAGTTATGGAGGAGTTTGACATGTGTCTCCTGCCAGGTAGCTGAGAGAGTGACCTGGGCCACTTTACGAATTGAAGACTGAATGGTTTTTACGTCAATACTAACATGTGGAAGCAACTGATTCCATATCCTGGTAGTTTTCTCAAGCTCTATTTCACCCTTACCTGATTTAATTAGCTGATAACAAAAGGAGATAGAACTAATACCATTTTTAAACAAGGTAACCCAGCTTCCCAGTTTACCCAGAGTCCAGTTCCAGCCAGTCTCCTTCATTAACTCGAGTAGTAAATGTCTACTTTGCAAAAAAGCAAAAAATTCTTTATTGTTGATTTGAAACTCTGTTTTCAGATTATCAAAAGATTTAACACAATTCCTTTCTATATCCCATAGTTGTATTAACCTATTCAGACCTAGATTGTGCCACTTCTTGAATGTTGCAGAGTTTACTCCTGCCGGAAATTTCGGGTTTCCCTGTAATGGGAGATATTGAGAAACTTTGCAGTTTAAAGACAGTATTTTACCCACCTTCCACCAGGCCTTCAGAGGGTTGGAAAGAGATTTAAGCATTTTAATTTTGCCTGGTAATTCTTTAGGTGGGCAGTGAATTAAGGCTAATGGTAGATAGGGATGACAGATATTTTCTTCTAGAGTGTTATTCGTAACATAGTTACTCTGAGAAATCCAGTCGACCACCACTCGGGTCAGAAAGGCATAGTTGTATGATCGAATATCTGGGAGTGCAAGGCCACCGTTATCTTTTGAAAGAGAGAGTTTGTTTAAAGATATTCTCGGTCTCTTTTCCTGCCAGAGGAATTTACTAAATGCACTGTTAAGACAGCGCACATCTCTCTCTCGGAGAATTAATGGAATATTCTGTAATACATAGAGAAGCTTGGGGAGCAGGATCATTTTGAATAAAGCAACCCGTCCAGAGATGGAGAGTGGCAATGATTGCCAGATTTTAAGTTTCTCCCTGATATTTGATAATACTGGGAGGAAATTAAGATTGTACAATTCCCCCGGCGAGGAGGGGATTAAAATTCCTAGATATTTAAGGAAATTTCTCGATACAGTGAAGGGAATATCAGAAGGAGAGTTGTGATTTTGTCTGAGCCATAGCAGCTCTGATTTTGCTTCATTTATCTTGTAGCCCGAGAAGGCGCCAAATCTAGTAGTAATGTCTAGTAATTTGGGTATACTGGTTTTGGTGTCTGAAAGATATAACAGTAAATCGTCAGCATATAGGGCGATTTTTGTGACTTGTTTGCCCAGTTTGATTCCTGGTAGTTGCTGCCTGACCATGAGTGCCAACGGTTCAATTGAGACGTCGAAGAGCAGGGGGGACAGGGGGCACCCCTGGCGTGTGCCCCTTCCAAGGATTATCCGTGAAGATGATACATAATTAACAATCAGAGTTGTATAAGATTCCTTATACAAATTCATAATAAAATTGAGAAACTTACCTCTAAAGCCGAACTTGGTCAAGGAGGTAAAGAGATGGTCAAAATGTATTGAGTCAAATGCTTTCTCTGCATCAATCGAAACAATAGCCAAATCGGGTGCTACCCCGTCCCCCCCCGCCCTCCGGCGCCTCCAAATTCCTGAAATACTCTGCAATGGTCAGAGCCTCCCTGATTTTTGCTGAGGAGTTACGACCTTGAAGGAATCCAGCCTGGTCTGGATGTATGATAGTGTCCAATGGTGCCTGAAGGCGCCCTGCAATAATAGAGCACATGATCTTATAGTCTCCATTTAGGAGAGCTATGGGCCTATATGATTCCTTTAGGGAGGGATCTTTCCCGCCCTTCAGGATTAAAATAGTGTTAGAGGCAGAGAAAGAGGTAGCTACAGGGTCACCGCTGACATACATTTTATTAAATAAATTCTTAAAATAAGGAGTAATCTCAGTGTTCATGATTTTATAGAACTCGTTTGGGAGGCCATCTGGTCCGGGGGTCTTATTGGTGGTGAGATCCGTGATAGTTCTTGTGATCTCTGTTTCAGTAATTGGGGCGTTGAGAATATCAATCGCGTCAGTTGAGATTTTAGGACATGCAATATTACTCCAGAAGTGAGACGCTTGCGTGAGATCTGAAATCCTGCGTGTATATAGATCCTGATAATAACTGGTGAATGCCTTTGCTATCTCATCCGGTTTATCAAGGAGGATATCCTCCTGTTGGATGCTCTCGATGAGGGATGACTTTTTCTCTCTCTTGACCAGATTTGCCAGTAGTTTGCCAGACTTGTTTCCAAATCTGTACATTCTGGCTTGAAGTTTCAGATCCCTCTGCGTCTCCTGGAAGACCGCAAATGTGTCTCTAGTATTTTTGGCCCGAATATATTTTGACCAGTTTATAGGTGTTTTTTCAAGTAGATAGGAGTTATACGAATTAATTAGTGAGTTAGTGATTTCTTTCTCTCTTAATCTTATTTTCCTGGATCTTTCAGCACTATAGGCTATGATTTCACCCCTAAGGACTGCCTTAGCGGCTTCCCAGAAGACCAGGGGGGAATCAATGTAGGCCTGATTGTGATAGAGATAATCAGAAAATTTAAGTTTGAGCCAATTTTTAAATTTCAAATCAGTTGCGAGAAAGGAGGGGAAAATAAAACGAGGTGAACTAGTTTTGTGAAAATTAGACTGGATCTCGAGTAAAATAGGGCCATGATCAGAGAGAAAAATCGGTAATATGCCTGTTTTCACTTCTGAAAGGGTTATTCTGTCATTGATGAGAAAGAGATCAATTCTGGACAGCGTCTTATGCGCTCTTGATAGACAAGTAAAGTCCCTAACATCGGGGTTTTGGAGCCTCCAGACATCTCTAACTGCGAGATTATGCATAATTGATTTTATTAATTTAGTTTCTAAGTTGTCCCGTTTTTGTTTGACCAGCTTGTTGGTGGTTCTAAGTCTGTCAAGTGGAGAGTGTGGGGACATATTAAAGTCACCGCCAAGAATTAGGTGCCCCTCCTGAACCGCAAGAATTTTAGCCTGAAGTCTGGACCAGAAAACTGGGTCTAGTTTATTGGGAGCGTACACATTACACATAGTGTAAGTTGCATTGTATACTTTTGCTTTAACTATCACAAATCTTCCATCGGGGTCTGTTTCGTTATGAATGACGTCCAATTTGATTTTTTTCCCGATCAGAATAGCCACCCCCCTTCTCCTTCGATCTCCCGGGGAGAAAAAAATTTCTTTCACCCAGGAGGATTTAAGTTTCAAGGACTCTTCCGGTGACAAATGTGTTTCTTGTAGGAAGGCTATCTCTGTCCCAAGTTTCCTAAGGTGTGTAAGAATAGCTTTCCTTTTGATAGGGGTGGAGATCCCGCCCACATTCCAAGAGATTATTTTAAAATTTGCCATTTGTCACTAACTGAGTTTCCGAGTAGGATCCGTGTGGGAGGGGGGGAGGGGGAGGGAGGAAAGGGAATAAGGGAAAGAAAAAAGAGAGAAGAAGAAAGAGAGAAAAAAAAGAAAAAAAAAAAAAAAAACACAGAAGGGATACAAAATCCCTTCCAACCAAGCTCTCCTGGAATAACATACTCTTGCTCATCATAAATATACATATATATATATACATACACACACATATATATACACATATACCTAAAAAAATAGGGGGAAGGGAAAAAAAAAAGAAAAAAAGAACACCTGGGAAAAAGGAAGGAAGGAGAGAGACCGCAATGCAGCAGTAATATCCTAATTCTGGCCTAGTATCTATGGGCCTGAAGTGTTCGCATCTTTTAAATATTGTTCTACCTCTTGTGTGGTGTTAAACATATAGACATTCTCAGCCTCTGTAATTTTGAGTTTTGCAGGGTAAATGATAGTAGCTTGATATCCCTGTTGAATTAATTTGGTGCAAATAGGAGCAAGCAACTTTCTTTTAGCTGTTGTTTCGGCTGAGAAGTCCTGGAAAAGGAGAATTTTGGATTCCCCAAGTGTAATGGGCCGATTTCTTCGGTAGAATTGCAACAGTGTGACCTTGTCTTGGAAATTTAGTAATTTCGCTATCACCGGTCTGGGTCTATGGTTACCTTTGTTATCCGCTCGGGGTCTGCCCAATCTATGTGCCCTTTCAACTAGAATTGGGGGGTGATTAGGGGGGATTTTAAGGAGTTGGGGTAGCAATTCAGAAATAAAGGAATTTAGATCATCATAGCCTTTGTCCTCAGGGACCCCTTTTAACCGAATATTGTTCCTACGGGAACGATTCTCGAGATCTTCAAGTTTAGCTTGTATAGCAGTAATAGGTTGGTGGAGTCTAAATTGGTATTGTGAAGAGTAGTGAGATCTTCAAGATCTGACACTCTGTTCAATTTCATTGATTCTATTGGCGAACTGTTTAACTTCTTGGGATAGAAGTGTGATGTCTTGTCTGATCTCTAGTTTGAGTGTATCAAAATTGGGGGCCAAGGCTTCTGCTATTTTGGTGACCAAAACTTGCATATCAAATGACTCAGTCGGTGGAGGTACCGCAGCATTTGTTTCATGAGTTTCAGGCAGTATGCCTGAAGTGTTCTTTGCTTTCCTATCTCTTTGCCTTGCGGCCATGGCTGGCGAGGGGGTCTTAGAGTGAGAGTGAAGAAATTTGTCCATGTGGTGGTTCCAAAAGGGAAAAAAATAGGGAGGGGGGGAGAGCTTGTTTGATTGGGGGAATTCTCCCAGTGCACGAGTAGGGGGAGTGAGAAGTGGGGGAAGGGGGTGAGGGATTGTGAGGGAGGTGCGGGTCAAGGGTTGTGTCTATATTATCCTGGTGAAGGGGAAAAAAATAATTAATTAATTAAAAATAGATAGAAAAAAACAAAGAGAAAAACCTAATCCAGAAAGTGAATTAAGGCTCACTCACCAGGCCATGTATATCAGAGAAATAAGCAGTTTAAGAGAGAGTCGTTCGAGTTAGAGTGAATATATTCGGATATTCAAGGAACCCCTGAGTTGCGGTTTTCAATATGGATAGATATTAAATTTTATCTGCCCCTGTTGATTACAGAAGAAGATTTGCAGACAGTGAGGCCTATAGAGATGGAGGAGAAAAAAAAAAAAAAAAAAACCTCCTTTTCCCTTCTCTTTTTTTTCTTTTTAAGATAATAGAGGGCTCCCTTTTGTGTCAGCCAATACAGATTTGTTTAACTTATTAATTGTTTAAGTTTAATTTTCCCAAAAAGGGAAAATGTAGACACTTTTTAATTGAAAGTGATTTTAACTAGGTCTTTAAGTAAGGTGCATTAATTCTGGTGTATAAAATATAAGTGTTTTCCTGTAAATTTTTGACTCTCTTAGTCAGGAATAACCTTTGGAGTTTATAATATACTTATAGGGGTTGGAGACTTTAATTTATATTGCTTAGAACATCCTTTAGGGGGAGGAAAGACAACTTTAAATGTGAAAAAAAATTTTTTTTTTTTTTAAAGATTTCAAACTGTGTTGTTTACTCTAATATGTGTAGAAGGAGTGTTTTCAGTGTGATTGTTATCGTTAACCAGAAAATAAACAGTCTCAGGTGAAACACGGAAATTCAAACAGAACGTTTTTCCCCTATTTCTCCTCTTCTCTTTTTTCTTTTTTTCCTAGTAAAACCCTAGGACATTTTCCTAGTGAACCCTCTAAGATGAGAGCAAATTAGTAGCAACAATAAGAAAGAGAAAAAAGGAGTAGAAAAGAAGACCTATCAGATACCTTTTGGTTACATCCAGCATACACACTATTCTAATACGTTTAGAGAATACAATTACAGGAAATTTGGTACTTTAGATCTCAATTTTCCCCATTCACTATCAATGGGAAAAAGTAGCTCATTAAGGAACAGTGTTTTTAAGGTTGCCCAATAGCAGAGTAGAAACAAGAACAGCAAGAAGACAACACTTTCTACCCCAAGAAGCAATATTACATGAGGGAAAAAAAAATGAAGAGAGGAAAAAAAAGAAAAGTTATTTCACATTACAGGCTCGAGAATTGAATAGGACTATTAGATCAAGAAACTCTTCTTTGTCTCAAGGTAACCTGGGTTACAGGGCTCAATTTAGTCCCAGTGAGTAGCAAGATTCTCTCAGCAGCTATGAAGGATTTTGTCTGTGCGATCAGTCAGTTCAGAGGTATCAAATTATGCCTCTTTATACAGACAGGACCATCAGGCCCTTAACACTGTATCAGCCAATTCCTTGATGGTTGCATAAGTAATACAGAATGTTTCTCTCTTGTTTCCTTTATGTATCTTTTTCTTTACCTTCTTTCCCCTTAGCTCTGTGTGTTCTGACCCAAAGTTCCTTAGGCTAACCCCTAGGTATTTTAATGTCGGGTGTCTCTATCTTTTTTCCTTTTCCTTCCCAATCTCCCTCCCTCGCCCTCCTCTTCTTGAGCTTTCCTTCCCTCTTTCTCCCCCTTCCTTGCCTCTTTGTCCCAGGAAATAACTTTACTTCTGTTGCTGTTCCCTTTCTATATACCCCCGGCAATTACAGCAAAGCAAGCCTCTAGATAGATCAAAGTTCAGGGAACTCACCTCCTCCTCCTCCTCTACCGCCCGTTTGCTGCAGATGAACACCTGACAAGGAATCCCAGCGGAATCACAAGCCGGTCCCAACACAGAAGCAGAGGAGTCTTCTGCCGCACACTCCCGTGTCTAGCGGCCTCACATGCGGTCTCTGTTCCCCTCACCTCCTCTCTCGCAGCACCGGTGGGAGAGGAAGGAGAGGGGGTATCGCAGGGAGCCTCGTAAGGCAAAATGTAACCCTGCGCGTAGTCCTCCGCCAGACCCGGCACCTCCTCTCACGCAGCACCGGTGGGAGAGGAGGCAGGGCAAATATTGAAGGACGCAGTGGATCTTAGGTGAGACAAAGTTGCCGGTAGCTCCCTTCTGATTCTTTAGGTTATTATCGGTGGGCAGACGTGGCGGCAGTGGGGGGGTAGAGGGATCTCCAGCAAAAAGATATTAATTGCCTCGTTAGGGTATAAGGGAGAGCAGGAGACTTTCAGACCCAGCACCTCCTCTCGCGCAGCACCGGTGGGAGAGGAGGCAGGGCAAATATTGAAGGACGCAGTGGATCTCGGGTGAGACAAAGTTGCCGGTGACTCCCTTCTGATTCTTTAGGTTATTATCGGTGGGCAGACGTGGCGGGGTAGAGGGATCTCCAGCAAACCGATATTAATTGCCTCGTTAGGGTATAAGGGGGAGCAGGAGACTTTCAGGCAGAATTTGCAATGTTCTTACCTCCTCTCATGCATTCTCCGCAGGAGAGGGGTGGTAGTTAGAAGGTGCAAGCTCTCCGTGATAGTGAAGCAAACAAAAATGGTAGCTAGCCAGAGTATAGGTCCTTTTCGGCTGACCTTGTTCGTCAGCACAGTGGGTTGGAGTTCCACTGTTTGGGTCCCAGAGGTGATGTTCACAAGCTGTCCAGGTAGCAAACCCCAAAGGTTGGGGAGGCGCGAAAAACCCACCGCCAGCAGCTATAGGACTGGAGTGAGGAGCTCAGCAGCACATGCCTTGCTCCACCTCCACCGGAAACCAAGAGCATCAAGAGCATGCAATTTTAAGCAACTTTCTAATTTACTCCAATTATCAATTTTTCTTCGTTCTCTTGCTATCATTATTTGAAAAAAAAGGCATCTAAGCTTTTTTTTGGTTTCAGACCTCTGGACAGCACTTTTTTATTGGTGGATGAATTTATCCACCAATCAGCCAGGACAACCCAGGTTGTTCACCAAAAATGAGCCGGCATCTAAACTTACATTCTTGCATTTCAAATAAAGATACCAAGAGAATGAAGAAAATTTGATAATAGGAGTAAATTAGAAATCTGAATCACGAAAGAACATTTTTGGGTACAGTGTCCCTTTAAGTAATCAAAGAAGGTTGTGTGTGTGTGTGTGTATATATATATATATATATATATATATATATATATATATATATATATCGACCTAACCTGAAAGTGAAGTAAAATTGTAGGAGCTGTATTTCCTAGGGCTAAGATTAATCTTTACACTCAGGTCAATAGTAACACAATTTCCTTTAAAGGGACACTGAACCCATTTTTTTTCTTTTGTGATTCTTATAGAGCATGTAATTTTAAACAACTTTCTAATTTACTCCTTTTATCCATTTTTCTTCTTTCTCTTGCTTTCTTTATTTGAAAAAGAAGACATCTAAGCTATTCTTTTGGTTCAGACCATGGAAAGCACTTGCTTATTGGTGGGTGAATTTATCCACCAATCAGCAAGAACAACACAGTGTGTTCACCAAAAATGGGCCGGCATCTAAACTTACATTCTTGCATTTCAAATAAAGATACCAAGAGAATGAAAATAATTTGATAATAGGAGTAAATTAGAAAGTTGCTTAAAATTACATGCTCTATCTGAATCACAAATTTAGAAAAAAATTGGATTCAGTGTCCCTTTAACTTAGAAATAAATAAGTGAACAATGTCTCGTCTCGTATTCATATCCAGACCCCCAGCGCTCTTTATGGCTGCTATTTTTTATGCTTTAATAACACTAATCACATTGAGTGAGAGATGATACTGCAATTGAATGGGAATTACAGTCTAATTATTTTTAAGTCGGTCTTTAGATGAAAATGTGTTTATTGACAAAACCAGTCTAAACGTATGATTGAGGCTGTGTTTTAGACGTTACTTCTAATTTAGCACATCAGGAGATAAAATACTCCCAAATGACTCAGTTATGCGATACCACAGTAGAAATACACCACCAAGCATTTGCCTATGAGATTGTAACAGAGTATCATACACCATTATATCGCTATAACAGCCCATAGGTAACTGCAGTCTTGTCTATGCAAACTACTGATATGTAGTAGTGTTGTTCAGTGTAATGACCTTCATCTTCAGACTGATCGCTATACCTTATATGGCTGATATATATATTTACTGCGTTATCTCTATTGCAATGAAAAGTTTATGCAGATAGCTTTGCTCTGTACTTTACCCTTTCAAAGTTAAAAGCTCATTTGGAAAATTGTAGCTTCGTTGGGGAGAATTTAATATAAAAACCAAACTAAATATGCTGCACTATTTATTTGCAACTACAATATTTCTGTTTAATAATGAGACAGAGCTGACTTCACAGGATTCCAGATATATGAGAGTAGTGAGGATCCCTAATCCTTCTAAATGACTCCAGCTCTTGCCAGTGCGAGATAAACAGAATGTCCTGGGCTTGCGGCACACGCTTGTACTTGATATATAGATCTGAAGATTGGTCTAGATATGTCCCTGTGTTTGCGGTGCCGGATTATTAAGTGTTTCTACTCATCTGCTCAGAGACTGACTGCAGAGTCGGTCGCTATTGTGCACAATTGAATTTTCTTCCCATTCACAAAGAGACCACTGTGTAGTTACTCTGCGCAACACGTTTCTCTTTATTCTTTCTGGGGATATCATTTAATTGGAATTTTCAAAGTACATAATCTTTAAGACAATCTATTCCTTTGTCAGCTTTCTCCACATATTACTTGGATCTTAGAGGAAACATTTTAATCAAATCAATAAAGTTCTTTACAGGTGACATACAAACCTTTTAAAGCAGCTGGTATGTAAAGTATCTGTACCCAGGAGGGAAAATAACCATTTACTGACTAGTGTTAACCCGATAGGTGCTAGATTAGGTATAGCATTCAAATTGGCAATAATTTTTTAATACTTTGCTTGAGTGCCCATGGAACGTTTTTGTATTAAAGGGACACTAAACACATTCCATACACCTCCCTCTAACTATGGGCACCATGATTATTGAACCTAGTTACACTGCAGGTATCTGAAGGAGAGTTGCTGCAAAACACATCAGCTCTGGAATGTAGTGAAAACTAGATTTCAGCATGGTTGCACCCATGACTACCGAGAGGCGGGGAATAACCTCAATAGTATGCTTATAACATTTATTTAATGTGTCATGTCCCTTTAACAAATAAAGCTCAATTTCAGGTTTAGACCATAGATTCAGTATAAAATTATTTATCAAAGGGACAATATACTGTAAGATTGTTTTTCTCTTAATGTGTCTCCAATGACAAATTATACCAGCTGCAGAATATAATAATGTATCGAGAGATTGCTCCTCTATATTTATTTTCGTATATATAAAAATTTTATTTATTTTTTGCTCATTTAAAAGTACAACCCATTGAAATGGGCTTAACTTGCAGGCAGAGCAGATTTTATCTCTCTCTATATACACAAAGGCAAATACTTAGAGAGCAATTAAAAATGGACATTTAATATCTATATTTCCCATCCCCCACTAGGCATGTTTGGTACCTTCTGCTCCTTGTTTATAGCCTTTTTATAGCCAGTACTGCTGTACCGACATTTTTATTAGTTTCTTCAGGCAAACGCAGCTGATTTGAATAACAAAATACATTTAAAGGAGCTGTTTTTAAGTGATGTAATACACTTGGGCAGGTATTATGGTTTATTGAGAACACATTAATGTGTAGATTATATTTTATTGAGGTTACCAAAGATGATGATACAAATAACAAACAGCCGAGTATAAAAAATGTCACAAGTTTGTAGAATTATAACATGAATGTAACCTAATTTTTTAATGACATAAACTTTTATAAGGGCCACTTTTGGACCTGCCTACGTCCTTATAACACAAAATAGTGGAGGCACTTACTTGGGCCCTACATGGACATTAACCTGAGATATCTATAAATTAACTATGAACCAGGTCTCACAGATGGGCCTCCGGGCAAAGCCTCAGCCGTCCTGATCAGAGTCCAAGGATCTTAACTACAACAATACTAGTATCAATCTCCTCCTGAGGTTACAATACAACCGTAATCATCCACTATGTCAAGGAATATCATAGTATTCTAAGGATAATCGGCAGATTTTCTCTAGGAGCCTCTGATATTGAGACCCAACTTGGTCGCTGCCCAGACACGCCCCAGAGGAGATATTTCTAAAGTACACTTGTACTTCTGTTGCTATATAATAGCATATCAAGTATTGTTTAAAACAAATTAACATCCTTTTCACTGCAATTATTTTTCAGTAGCCAAAATCTAACCACTATTTGCCTTATTTGGAGGAGCCAATCAGGGCTTTAGTCCGCAGACAACAAGGCTAGCTCCAGTCATAAAGTTGGTATAAAGTACATTGTTGTGAAGTCATCTGGGAAAGCCGATTAGGAATGTAGTAGAGTTACCCTTGAGAATCAGCAGAGGGCATTTCAACCCACCATTCAGTTTTTACAAACTTTGCCTCCTATGGAGGTGGTGAAGTAAGTTTGTGCTAAGATTTCTACGTTGATATGCGCTTCTCAGCATTGTTGAAGCCCGATTCCTCTCAGAGTACAGCGAATGTCAGAAGGACGTGGAGGGAGTATCACCTATTGAATACGATGATTTCCCTAACGGGGATCTTTTTTATGGGTTCTCTGTTATCGGTCGTAGAGATTCATCTCCTACCTCCCTTTTCAGATCGACGATATACTCTCAAATTTACCATTACCTCTACTAAAGAACTGTTTTAGTACTGGTTTGGCTATCTGCTATATGTGGATGGGTGTCTTTTTGGTAAGTATGTTTTTATTACTTAAGACACTCTCAGCTATGGTTTGGCACTGTATGCAAATTATATAAAGTTCTAAATATATGTATTGTACTTATATTTGCCATGAGTCAGGTTCTTGTATTTCCTTCTGCAGACTGTCAGTTTCATATTTGGGAATATAAACACTTTAAGAAATTTGTTTCTTACCTGGGGTTTAGTCTTTTTCAATTTTGACTACTTTTGCATTTGCCGGTATTAGGCCCGCGGGTGCGTCAAATGTTAGACTTTATTGCGTCATTTTTGGCGCGGGAAATTACGTTTTTTGACGCAACTTCGTCATTTCCGGCATCATACGTGACGTCGAGACCTTTCACACTGCGGCGTCATTAGTGACGCAAGTGTGTCATTTCCGGTCATTTTTTTCATTATTTCAATACCCCATTCATGTTTGCCTCCTGCTTTCTTCTCTATCAAGAGGCCTATGCTTTTGCATTTTTTCCCATTCCTGAAACTGTCATTTAAGGAAATAGATAATTTCTCCAACATAGGTGTGTCCGGTCCACGGCGTCATCCTTACTTGTGGGATATTCTCTTCCCCAACAGGAAATGGCAAAGAGCCCAGCAAAGCTGGTCACATGATCCCTCCTAGGCTCCGCCTACCCCAGTCATTCTCTTTGCCGTTGTACAGGCAACATCTCCACGGAGATGGCTTAGAGTTTTTTAGTGTTTAACTGTAGTTTTTATTATTCAATCAAGAGTTTGTTATTTTAAAATAGTGCTGGTATGTACTATTTACTCAGAAACAGAAAAGAGATGAAGATTTCTGTTTATATGAGGAAAATGATTTTAGCACCGTAACTAAAATCCATGGCTGTTCCACACAGGACTGTTGAGAGCAATTAACTTCAGTTGGGGGAACAGTGTGCAGTCTCTTACTGCTTGAGGTATGACACATTCTAACAAGACGATGTAATGCTGGAAGCTGTCATTTTCCCTATGGGATCCGGTAAGCCATGTTTATTAAGATAGTAAATAAGGGCTTCACAAGGGCTTATTAAGACTGTAGACTTTTTCTGGGCTAAATCGATTCATTATTAACACATATTTAGCCTTGAGGAATCATTTATTCTGGGTATTTTGATATGATTATATCGGCAGGCACTGTTTTAGACACCTTATTCTTTAGGGGCTTTCCCTAATCATAGTCAGAGCCTCATTTTCGCGCCGGTATGGCGCACTTGTTTTTGAGGACAGCATGGCATGCAGCTGCATGTGTGTGGAGCTCTGATACATAGAAAAGTCTTTCTGAAGGCATCATTTGGTATCGTATTCCCCTTTGGGCTTGGTTGGGTCTCAGCAAAGCAGATTCCAGGGACTGTAAAGGGGTTAAATATAAAAACGGCTCCGGTTCCGTTATTTTAAGGGTTAAAGCTTCCAAATTTGGTGTGCAATACTTTTAAGGCTTTAAGACACTGTGGTGAAATTTTGGTGAATTTTGAACAATTCCTTCATACTTTTTCGCAATTGCAGTAATAAAGTGTGTTTAGTTTAAAATTTAAAGTGACAGTAACGGTTTTATTTTAAAACGTTTTTTGTGCTTTGTTATCAAGTTTATGCCTGTTTAACATGTCTGAACTACCAGATAGATTGTGTTCTGACTGTGGGGAAACCAAGGTTCCTTCTCATTTAACTATATGTATTTTATGTCATAAAAAAATTTAGTAAAAATGATGCCCAAGATGATTCCTCAAGTGAGGGGAGTAAGCATGGTACTGCATCATCCCCTCCTTCGTCTACACCAGTCTTGCCCCTACAGGAGGCCCCTAGTACATCTAGTGCGCCAATACTCCTTACTATGCAACATTTAACGGCTGTAATGGATAATTCTATCAAAAACATTTTAGCCAATATGCCCACTTATCAGCGAAAGCGCGACTGCTCTGTTTTAGAAAATTCTGTAGAGCATGAGAACGCTGATGATATGGTTTCTGAAGGGCCCCTACACCAGTCTGAGGGGGCCAGGGAGGTTTTGTCTGAGGGAGAAATTTCAGATTCAGGAAACATTTCTCAACAAGCTGAACCTGATGTGATTACTTTTAAATTTAAGTTGGAACATCTCCGCGCTCTGCTTAAGGAGGTGTTATCCAATTTGGATGATTGTGATTATCTGTTCATTCCAGAACCACTATGTAAAATGGAAAAGTTCTTAGAGGCCCCGGGGCCCCCCGAAGCTTTTCCTATATCCAAGCGGGTGGCGTACATTGTTAGTAAAGAATGGGACAGGCCCGGTATACCTTTAGTACCTCCCCCCATATTTAAAAAAATTGTTTTCCTATAGTCGACCCCAGAAAGGACTGATGGCAGACAGTCCCCAAGGTCGAGGGGGCGGTTTCTACTCTACACAAGCGCGCCACTATACCCATAGAAGATAGTTGTGCTTTCCAAGATCCTATGGATAAAAAATTAGAAGGTCTGCTAAAAAAGATGTTTGTTCAGCAAGGTTCCCTTCTACAACCAATTGCATGCATTGTCCCTGTCACTGCAGCCGCGTGTTTCTAGTTTGATGAGCTAGGAAAGGCGATTATTAGTAATTCTTCTTCTTATGAGGAGATTATGGACAGAATTCGTGCTCTTAAATTGGCTAATTCTTTCACCCTAGACGCCACCTTGCAATTGGCTAGGTTAGCGGCGAAAAAATTCTGGGTTTGCTATTGTGGCGCAGAGCGCTTTGGTTAAAATCTTGGGCAGTGGATGCGTCTTCCAAGAACAAATTGCTTGACATTCCTTTCAAGGGGAAAACACTCTTTGGCCCTGACTTGAAAGAGATTATCTCTGATATCACTGGGGGCAAGGGCCACGCCCTTCCTCAGGATAGGTCTTTTCAAGACCAAAAATAAACCTAAGTTTCGTCCCTTTCGCAGAAACGGATCAGCCCCAAGGGCTACGTCCTCTAAGCAGGAAGGTAATACTTCTCAAACCAATCCAGCCTGGAGACCTATGCAAGGCTGGAACAAAGGAAAGCAGGCCAGGAAACCTGCCACTGCTACCAAGACAGCATGAAATGCGGGCCCCCGATCCGGGACCGGATCTGGTGGGGGGCAGACTCTCTCTCTTCGCTCAGGCTTGGGCAAGAGATGTTCTGGATCCTTGGGCGCTAGAAATAGTCTCCCAAGGTTATTCTCTGGAGTTCAAGGGGCTTCCTCCAAGGGGGAGGTTCCACAGGTCTCAGTTGTCTTCAGACCACATAAGAAGACAGGCATTCTTACATTGGGTAGAAGACCTGCTAAAAATGGGAGTGATTCATCCTGTTCCATTAGGAGAACAAGGGATGGGGTTCTACTCCAATCTGTTCATAGTTCCCAAAAAAGAGGGAACGTTCAGACCAATCTTCGATCTCAAGATCTTGAACAAGTTTCTCAAGGTTCCATCGTTCAAGATGGAAACCATTCGAACACTTCTTCCTTCCATCCAGGAAGGTCAATTCATGACCAAGGTGGATTTCAAGGATGCGTATCTACATATTCCTATCCACAAGGAACATCATCGGTTCCTAAGGTTTGCATTCCTGGACAAGCATTTCCAGTTCGTGGCGTTTTCTTTCGGATTAGCCACTGCTCCTAGGATTTTCTCATAGGTACTAGGGTCCCTTCTGGCGGTGCTAAGACCAAGGGGCATTGCTGTAGTACCTTACTTGGACGACATTCTGATTCGAGCGTCGTCCCTTCCTCAAGTAAAGGCTCACACGGACATTGTCCTGGCCTTTCTCAGATCTCACGGATGGAAAGTGAACGTGGAAAAGAGTTCTCTATCTCCGTCAACGAGGGTTCCCTTCTTGGGAACTATAATAGACTCCTTAGAAATGAGGATTTTTCTGACAGAAGCCAGAAAAACAAAACTTCTAGACTCTTGTCGGATACTTCATTCCGTTCCTCTTCCTTCCATAGCGCAGTGCATGGAAGTGATAGGTTTGATGGTAGCGGCAATGGACATAGTTCCTTTTGTGCGCATTCATCTAAGACCATTACAACTGTTCATGCTCAGTCAGTGGAATGGGGACTATTCAGACTTGTCTCCGAAGATACAAGTAAATCAGAGGACCAGAGACTCATTCCGTTGGTGGCTGTCCCTGGACAACCTGTCACAAGGGATGACCTTCCGCAGACCAGAGTGGGTCATTGTCACGACCGACGCCAGTCTGATGGGCTGGGGCGCGGTCTGGGGATCCCTGAAAGCTCAGGGTCTTTGGTCTCGGGTAGAATCTCTTCTACCGATAAATATTCTGGAACTGAGAGCGATATTCAATGCTCTCAAAGCTTGGCCTCAGCTAGCGAGGGCCAAGTTCATACATCAACCATCAGGGGGGAACAAGGAGTTCCCTAGCGATGGAAGAAGTGACCAAAATCATTCTATGGGCGGAGTCTCACTCCTGCCACCTGTCTGCTATCCACATCCCAGGAGTGGAAAATTGGGAAGCGGATTTTCTGAGTCGTCAGACATTGCATCCGGGGGAGTGGGAACTCCATCCGGAAATCTTTGCCCAAGTCACTCAACCGTGGGGCATTCCAGACATGGATCTGATGGCCTCTCGTCAGAACTTCAGAGTTCCTTACTACGGGTACAGATCCAGGGATCCCAAGGCGGCTCTAGTGGATGCACTAGTAGCACCTTGGACCTTCAAACTAGCTTATGTGTTCCCGCCGTTTCCTCTCATCCCCAGGCTGGTAGCCAGGATCAATCAGGAGAGGGCGTCGGTGATTTTGATAGCTCCTGCGTGGCCACGCAGGACTTGGTATGCAGATCTGGTGAATATGTCATCGGCTCCACCATGGAAGCTACCTTTGAGACGAGACCTTCTTGTTCTAGGTCCGTTCGACCCACTCCAGCTGACTGCTTGGAGATTGAACGCTTGATCTTATCAAAGCGAGGGTTCTCAGATTCTGTTATTAATACTCTTGTTCAGGCCTGAAAGCCTGTAACCAGAAAAATTACCACATAATTTGGTATATCTGTTGGTGTGAATCTGCAGGATTCCCTTGGGACAAGGTTAAGATTCCTAAGAGTCTATCCTTCCTTCGAGAAGGATTGGAAAAAGGATTATCTGCAAGTTCCTTGATGGGACAGATTTCTGCCTTGTCTGTGTTACTTCACAAAAAGCTGGCAGCTGTGCCAGATGTTCTAGCCTTTGTTCAGGCTCTGGTTAGAATCAAGCCTGTTTACAAAATTTTGACTCCTCCTTGGAGTCTCAACCTAGTTCTTTCAGTTCTTCAGGGGGTTCCGTTTGAACCCTTACATTCCGTTGATATTAAGTTATTATCTTGGAAAGTTTTGTTTTTGGTTGCAATTTCTTCTGCTAGAAGAGTTTCAGAATTATCTGCTCTGCAGTGTTCTTCTCCTTATCTGGTGTTCCATGCAGATAAGGTGGTTTTGCGTACTAAACCTGGTTTTCTTCCAAAAGTTGTTTCTAACAAAAACATTAACCAGGAGATAGTTGTGCCTTCTTTGTGTCCTAATCCAGTTTCAAAGAAGGAACGTTTGTTGCACAACTTGGATGTAGTTCGTGCTCTCAAATTTTACTTAGCAGCTACTAAGGATTTCAGACAAACTTCGTCTTTGTTTGTTGTTTATTCTGGTAAACGGAGAGGTCAAAAAAGCAACTTCTACCTCTCTCTCCTTCTGGATTAAAAGCATTATCCGATTGGCTTATGAGACTGCCGGACGGCAGCCTCCTGAAAGAATCACAGCTCACTCCACTAGGGCTGTGGCTTCCACATGGGCCTTCAAGAACGAGGCTTCTGTTGATCAGATATGTAAGGCAGCGACTTGGTCTTCACTGCACACTTTTTCTAAATTTTACAAATTTGATACTTTTGCTTCTTCTGAGGATATTTTTGGGAGAAAGGTTTTGCAAGCCGTGGTGCCTTCCATTTAGGTGACCTGATTTGCTCCCTCCCTTCATCCGTGTCCTAAAGCTTTGGTATTGGTTCCCACAAGTAAGGATGACGCCGTGGACCGGACACACCTATGTTGGAGAAAACAGAATTTATGTTTACCTGATAAATTACTTTCTCCAACGGTGTGTCCGGTCCACGGCCCGCCCTGGTTTTTTTAATCAGGTCTGATAATTTATTTTCTTTAACTACAGTCACCACGGTAACATATGGTTTCTCCTATGCAAATATTCCTCCTTAACGTCGGTCGAATGACTGGGGTAGGCGGAGCCTAGGAGGGATCATGTGACCAGCTTTGCTGGGCTCTTTGCCATTTCCTGTTGGGGAAGAGAATATCCCACAAGTAAGGATGACGCCGTGGACCGGACACACCGTTGGAGAAAGTAATTTATCAGGTAAACATAAATTCTGTTTTTGCTTTATATGTTGTTTTTTCTTTTACATTGAGCAAGATGTCCCAATCCAATCCTGTCTCTGAAGTTTCTGCTGGAACATTGCTGTCTGACATCGGTTCTACCAAAGCTAAGTGCATTTGTTGCAAAATTGTAGAAATTATTCCACCGAATGTCATTTGTAATAGTTGTCTTGATAAACTTTTACATGCAGATAGTGTTTCTATCAGTAATAGTACATTGCCAGTTGCAGTTCCTTCAACTTCTAATGTGCATGATATACCTGTAAATTTTAAAGAATTTGTTTCTGAATCTATTATGAAGGCTTTGTCTGCATTTCCACCTTCTAATAAACGTAAAAGGTCTTTTAAAACTTCTCATTTAGCTGATGAAATTTCAAATGACCAACAACATAATAATTCATCCTCTTTTGCTGAGGATCTATCTGAAACAGAAGATCCTTCCTCAGATATTGACACTGACAAATCTACTTATTTAAAATAGAGTATATGCGTTCTTTATTAAAAGAAGTGTTAATTACTTTGGATATTGAGGTAACCAGTCCTATTGACGTTCAGTCTAATAAACGTTTAAATGCTGTTTTTAAACCTCCTGTGGTTTCCCCAGGTGTTTTTCCCATTCCTGAGGCTATTTCTGATATGATTTCTAGGGAATGGAATAAGCCAGGTACTTCCTTTGTTCCTTCTTCAAGGTTTAAAAGATTGTATCCTTTACCAGCAAAATCTATAGAGTTTTGGGAAAAGATCCCCAAAGTTGATGGGGCTATTTCTACTCTTGCTAAACGTACCACTATTCCTATGGAAGATAGCACTTCCTTTAAGGATCCTTTAGATAGGAAGCTTGAATCTTATCTAAGGAAGGCCTATTTATATTCAGGTCATCTTCTCAGACCTGCTATTTCTTTGGGTGATGTTGCGGCTGCATCAACTTTCTGGTTGGAAAACTTAGCGCAACATGAATTGGATTCTGACGTATCTAGCATTGTTCGCTTACTGCAACATGCTAATCATTTTATTTGTGATGCCATTTTTGATATTATCAAAATTGATGTTAGATCCATGTCTTTAGCTGTATTAGCTAGAAGAGCTTTGTGGCTTAAATCTTGGAATCCTGATATGACATCTAAATCTAGATTACTATTTCTTTCTTTCCAAGGTAATAATTTATTTGGTTCTCAGTTGGATTCTATTATTTCAACTATCACTGGAGGAAAAGGAGTTTTTTCGCCTCAGGATAAAAAACCTAAGGGTAAATCTAAGGCTTCTAACCGTTTTCGTTCCTTTCGTCAGAATAAGGAACAAAAACTCAATCCTCCTCCCAAGGAATCTGCTTCCAGTTGGAAGCCTTCCTCAAATTGGAATAAATCCAAGCCATTTAGGAAACCAAAGTCTGCCCCTAAGTCCGCATGAAGGTGCGGCCCTCATTCCAGCTCAGCTGGTAGGGGGCAGATTAAGGTTTTTCAAGGATTTTTGGATAAAATCTGTCCAAAATCATTGGATTCAGAGCATTGTCTCTCAAGGGTATCGAATAGGATTCAAAGTAAAACCTCCTGTGAGAATATTTTTTCTCTCACACATTCCTGTAAATCCAGTAAAAGCTCAGGCTTTTCTGAAGTGTGTTTCAGACCTGGAGTCTTCAGGGGTAATCATGCCAGTTCCTCTTCAGGAACAAGGTTTGGGGTTTTATTCAAACCTATTCATTGTACCAAAGAAAGAAAATTTGTTCAGACCAGTTCTGGATCTGAAAATTTTGAATTGTTATGTAAGAGTACCAACTTTTAAGATGGTGACTATAAGGACTATTCTGCCTTTTGTTCAGCAAGGACATTATATGTCCACAATAGACTTGCAGGATGCATACCTTCATATTCCGATTCATCCAGAACACTATCCGTTTCTGAGATTCTCTTTTCTAGACAAGCATTACCAATTTGTTGCTCTTCCATTTGGCCTAGCAACAGCTCCAAGAATCTTTTCAAAGGTTCTGGGTGCCCTACTATCTGTAATCAGAGAACAGGGTATTGCGGTGTTTCCTTATTTAGACGATATCATGGTACTAGCTCAGTCTTTACATACTGCAGAATCTCACACGAATCAACTAGTGTTGTTTCTTCGGAAACATGGTTGGAGGATCAATTTACCAAAAAGTTTCTTGATTCCTCAGACAAGGGTCACCTTTTTAGGTTTCCAGATAGATTCAGTGTCCATGACTCTGTCTCTAACAGACAAGAGACGTTTAAAATTGGTTGCAGCCTGCCGGCGCCTTCAGTCTCAATCATTCCCTTCAGTGGCTATGTGCATGGAAGTTTTAGGTCTCATGACTGCAGCATAGGACGCAATCCCCTTTGCTCGTTTTCACATAAGACCTCTACAGCTTTGTATGCTGAATCAATGGTGCAGGGATTATACAAAGATATCACAATTAATATCCTTGAATCCCAATGTACGACACTCTCTGACATGGTGGATAGATTACCATCGTTTGGTTCAAGGGGCTTCTTTTGTTCGCCCAACCTGGACTGTGATCACAACAGATGCGAGTCTTTCAGGTTGGGGAGCCGTTTGGGGGTCTCTGACAGCACAAGGGGTTTGGAAATCTCAAGAGGCGAGATTACCAATAAATATTTTAGAACTCCGTGCAATTCTCAGGGGTCTTCAGTTCTGGCCTCTACTAAAGAGAGAACCGTTCATTTGTTTTCAGACAGACAATATCACAACTGTGGCTTATGTCAATCATCAGGGTGGGACTCACAGTCCCCAAGCTATGAAAGAAGTATCTCGGATACTTGCTTGGGCGGAATCCAGCTCCTGTCTAATCTCTGCGGTGCATATCCCAGGTGTAGACAATTGGGAGGCGGATTATCTCAGCCGCCAGACTTTACATCCAGGAGAGTGGTCTCTCCATCCAGATGTGTTTTCTCAGATTGTTCAGATGTGGGGGCTTCCAGAGATAGATCTCATGTCCTCTCATCTAAACAAGAAACTTCCCAGATACCTGTCCAGGTCCAGGGATGTTCAGGCGGAAGCAGTGGATGCGCTGACACTTCCTTGGTGTTATCAACCTGCTTACATCTTCCCGCCTCTAGTTCTTCTTCCAAGAGTGATTTCCAAAATCATCATGGAACAGTCTTTTGTGTTGCTGGTGGCTCCAGCATGGCCACACAGGTTTTGGTATGCGGATCTGGTTCGGATGTCCAGTTGCCCGCCTTGGCCACTTCCGTTACGGCCGGACCTACTATCTCAAGGTCCATTTTTCCATCAGGATCTCAAATCATTAAATTTGAAGGTATGGAAATTGAACGCTTAGTTCTAAGTCATAGAGGTTTCTCTGATTCAGTGATTAATACTATGTTACAAGCTCGTAAATCTGTCTCTAGGAAGATTTATTATAGAGTTTGGAAGGCTTACATTTCATGGTGTTCTTCTCATAAATTCTCCTGGCATTCTTTTAGAATTCCTAGAATTTTGCAGTTTCTTCAGGATGGTCTGGATAAGGGTTTGTTTGCAAGTTCCTTGAAAGGACAAATCTCCGCTCTTTCTGTTTTATTTCACAGAAACATTGCTATACTTCCTGATATACACTGCTTTGTACAGGCTTTAGTTTGTATTAAGCCTGTCATTAAGTCAATTTCTCCTCCTTGGAGTCTTAATTTGGTTCTGAGGGCTTTACAGGCTCCTCCTTTTGAACCTATGCATTCTTTGGACATTAAACTACTCAGGATAAGGCAGTTTTGCTGACTTCTTTTCAATTTTTACCTAAGGTTGTGAATTCTAACAACATTAGTAGAGAAATTGTTGTCCCTTCTTTATGTCCTAATCCTAAGAATTCTTTGGAGAGATCCTTACATTCTTTGGATGTGGTAAGAGCTTTGAAATATTAAAAATTTCAGGAAGACTTCTAGTCTATTTGTTTTATTTTCTGGTCCTAGGAAAGGTCAGAAAGCTTCTGCTGTTTCCTTGGCTTCTTGGTTGAAACTTTTGATTCATCAAGCTTATTTGGAGTCGGGTCAAACCCCGCCTCAGAGAATTACAGCTCATTCTACTAGATCAGTCTCTACTTCATGGGCTTTTAAGAATGAAGCTTCAGTCGATCAGATTTGCAAAGCAGCCACTTGGTCCTCTTTGCATACATTTACTAAATTCTACCATTTTTATGTATTTGCTTCTTCGGAAGCAGTTTTTGGTAGAAAAGTTCTTCAGGCAGCTGTTTCAGTTTGATTCTTCTGCTTTTTGATTTAAGTTTTTTTTTCTTTCAAAAGTGAAAATAAACTTATTTTTGGGTCGTGGATTATTTTCTCAGCGGAATATGGCTGTTTTTGTTTTAGTCCCTCCCTCTCTAGTGACTCTTGAGTGGAAAACTCCACATCTTGGGTATTGATATCCCATATGTCACTAGCTCATGGACTCTTGCCAATTACATGAAAGAAAACATAATTTATGTAAGAACTTACCTGATAAATTCATTTCTTTCATATTGGCAAGAGTCCATGAGGCCCACCCTTTTTTTGGTGGTTATGATTTTTTTGTATAAAGCACAGTTATTTCCAAATTTCCTTTGTTGATGCTTTCTACTCCTTTCTTTATCACCCCACTGCTTGGCTATTCGTTAAACTGAATTGTGGGTGTGGTGAGGGGTGTATTTATAGGCATTTTGTGGTTTGGGAAACTTTGTCCCTCCTGGTAGGATTGTATATCCCATATGTCACTAGCTCATGGACTCTTGCCAATATGAAAGAAATGAATTTATCAGGTAAGTTCTTACATAAATTATGTTTTTTTAACTTTTTTCCCCAGATCCTCAAAACTTACACTGTTGGAAAGGTTTGGCGATTAACTTTCCAACGGTGGGTCTTGGGGTCTGTAGCTGCTTAGATGCCTGAGATACAGGTTTCTAAGCAGCATACCCCTGCTCCTATACTTAACATAAAATTGCGCGTTGACGTCATCGCACATAACTTGATGCCCCGGCGATGCCTGTCACTATGCAGGCCCGATCGCCAGGGTAGGAGCAGGTGGGAGCCTCCAGATCTCTCTCAAGGGGGGAGAGTGCTAGCGACGGCACTGAGCTGTCGTTAGTTTCAGAGTGCGAATCCTTCAAAAATGCTGAGGACAACCATAGACGGCGTGGAGTACTATACAGCGTGCAAGTAGCAAGTGACGTAAGGTGGGCGTGGCCTATGACGAAGCAGACGAGTTCCGTGAAACGTGTAAGGCCACGCCCACCTTAAGTCACTTGCTACTTACACGCTGTATAGTACTCCACATGTGGTTGTCCTCAGCGTTTTTGAAGGATTTGCACCAAGTTATCATTTTGAGCCTCTGGTTTGGCTACAGTGGCTACCTCCGGTCCCAAATACAGAACTTGGCCGTTTTGATTTGAAAGAAGGAACTTTCCTACATCAAGGAACTTTTTTGACATCAGGCCGTTCTTCTGTGGACACAGTGGGGGCACTTTTATATCTACTCGTCCTTCCTTATCTCATATGATTGAGGTCTCATATTGTGAGTAGGGATTACCCTTGGGGAAGGTGTATTTTATATGTTTACAATTTAATATTTTATTAAATTTGATCTTCACTATGAGAGGTGTTTTGTGTGCTTATCTTTTTATATTTCTCATATATATATATATATATATATATATACACACACACACACACTGTAGCAGTCAAGCTCTCTATTTTCTCTATAAACACATACTCTTTTGCTTTTGCTCTTAATGGAAACTAGGTGTAAGAGGAGCAGAGATTCTCCCTTTAAAGGACATTAAACACAATATTTAATATAAAATGACCATTACATGAATGAATAAAATGACCAAAACATGACTGCGTTGGGAGGTTCTTTTGCAATCACTAGCTAACAGTACATTTTCAGTGTGTTGACTGGTTTGGTGTGTGTTATTGACTGTAGCCCAATAACCATCAGTATTTACAATAGTTGTTAACGGCTTTAAATGAATTTCTAGCTAATTTAGTATGGGTATTAAATATACTGGCTAACCGCTAACCATAATATTTAGAAGTGCTGTAGAAAAAGTTTAATCTCAGCAAATGTAGTAATATCTATGCTGTATATAAAGACAACATTTCCGTTTAATCAGGGAGTACCAGATGAGCATGTCGGGCTGTTTATAACAACACCATAGTACTATTGCATTGTGCCTCTGCCAGCTTTTCATTAAGGTTTATTATAGACTTCAAAGTTAAAGCACAAGTACCATCTGGTCATCCAATTAGCTTGCTCCATCACCAACGAGAAATATTTAAAATGACAAATTACAATTTACACCATTTTATTATCTCCTTTACTACGTGCTGAGAAATTACAGACAGAGGAGCAGATGTGGGCAAAATATTTATAATTATATAACTGACCAAAATGTGCACTAGGGGAGGCAAATAGTGACTGAGAGGTTTTGTAAGAAAATTGTGATCACTAAAAACATTTTTCTAGGGTTTATATCTATTAAGTGTATTTATTTGCTTTATAAATTAATCAAATTTTTTAATAGTTAATGGACAGTAAACTCCAATTAGATGTGCGTTAATCAGATAGAGCAGGCAATTTTAAACAATTTCCAATTTACTTCTATTATCACATTTGATTTGTTCTCTTTGTATCATTTGTTAAAGAGTAAACTAGGGAGAAGAGCGGGAAGCAGCCAAAGAGTAAACTAGAGAGGCTCCGGAGCACAAATTCAGTACTGGGAGCTAGCTGAGCATAATGATTCCATTGCACTTTCTAGCTCAGCGATTCCATACATCCCTTCTTGTCAATTTCTCATCTCATTGTCTTAGTCTTAAATTGTTGTTGGCACTAAAAGAAACATTCACATCAGTATTGAACAGAATTCAGTAAATGTGTTTAACAATCAGGGTTCCTCCCATTGTTGTATCTTTTACGTTGATTTGATGTCTCTATTGTTCAGGGAGTCCCATTCTTTCACCACCGTTAGTCTAGTTCTAGATGTATGATTCCCTTTGTGTTTTGTGACCACACCTAGTCACTTTCTTTAGAGATACTCCAGGTTAAAGAATATTCTGTAATGCAGTCCCACTGTGATCACTGTAGACCCCAGTCTGCCAGTCCCGCTGTGATCACTGTAGACCCCAGTCTGCCAGTCCCATTGTGATCACTGTAGACCCCAGTCTGCCAGTCCCACTGTGATCACTGTAGACCCCAGTCTGCCAGTCCCACTGTGATCACTGTAGACCCAAGTTTGCCAGTCCCACTGTGATCACTGTAGACCCAAGTTTGCCAGTCCCACTGTGATCACTGTAGACCCCAGTCTGCCAGTCCCACTGTGATCACTGTACACCCCAGTCTGCCAGTCCCACTGTGATCACTGTACACCCCAGTCTGCCAGTCCCACTGTGATCACTTTAGACCCCAGTCTGCCAGTCCCACTGGGATCACTGTAGACCCCAGTCTGCCAGTCCCACTGGGATCACTGTAGACCCCAGTCTGCCAGTCCCACTGTGATCACTTTAGACCCCAGTCTGCCAGTCCCACTGTGATCACTGTAGACCCCAGTCTGCCAGTCCCACTGGGATCACTGTAGACCCCAGTCTGCCAGTCCCACTGGGATCACTGTAGACCCCAGTCTGCCAGTCCCACTGGGATCACTGTAGACCCCAGTCTGCCGGTCCCACTGGGATCACTGTAGACCCCAGTCTGCCGGTCCCACTGGGATCACTGTAGACCCCAGTCTGCCAGTCCCACTGGGATCACTGTAGACCCCAGTCTGCCAGTCCCACTGGGATCACTGTAGACCCCAGTCTGCCAGTCCCACTGGGATCACTGTAGACGCCAGTCTGCCAGTCCCACTGGGATCACTGTAGACGCCAGTCCCACTGGGATCACTGTAGACCCCAGTCTGCCAGTCCCACTGGGATCACTGTAGACCCCAGTCTGCCAGTCCCACTGGGATCACTGTAGACCCCAGTCTGCCAGTCCCACTGGGATCACTGTAGACCCCAGTCTGCCAGTCCCACTGGGATCACTGTAGACCCCAGTCTGCCAGTCCCACTGGGATCACTGTAGACCCCAGTCTGCCAGTCCCACTGGGATCACTGTAGACCCCAGTCTGCCAGTCCCACTGGGATCACTGTAGACCCCAGTCTGCCAGTCCCACTGGGATCACTGTAGACCCCAGTCTGCCAGTCCCACTGGGATCACTGCAGACCCCAGTCTGCCAGTCCCACTGGGATCACTGCAGACCTGCCAGTTCCACTGGGATCACTGTAGACCCCAGTCTGCCAGTCCCACTGGGATCACTGCAGACCTGCCAGTTCCACTGGGATCACTGTAGACCCCAGTCTGCCAGTCCCACTGTGATCACTGTAGACCCAAGTTTGCCAGTCCCACTGTGATCACTGTAGACCCCAGTCTGCCAGTCCCACTGTGATCACTGTACACCCCAGTCTGCCAGTCCCACTGTGATCACTGTACACCCCAGTCTGCCAGTCCCACTGTGATCACTGTAGACCCCAGTCTGCCAGTCCCACTGTGATCACTTTAGACCCCAGTCTGCCAGTCCCACTGTGATCACTTTAGACCCCAATCTGCCAGTCCCACTGTGATCACTTTAGACCCCAGTCTGCCAGTCCCACTGTGATCACTGTAGACCCCAGTCTGCCAGTCCCACTGGGATCACTGTAGACCCCAGTCTGCCAGTCCCACTGGGATCACTGTAGACCCCAGTCTGCCAGTCCCACTGGGATCACTGTAGACCCCAGTCTGCCCGTCCCACTGGGATCACTGTAGACCCCAGTCTGCCAGTCCCACTGGGATCACTGTAGACCCCAGTCTGCCAGTCCCACTGGGATCACTGTAGACCCCAGTCTGCCAGTCCCACTGGGATCACTGTAGACCCCAGTCTGCCAGTCCCACTGGGATCACTGTAGACCCCAGTCTGCCGGTCCCACTGGGATCACTGTAGACCCCAGTCTGCCGGTCCCACTGGGATCACTGTAGACCCCAGTCTGCCAGTCCCACTGGGATCACTGTAGACCCCAGTCTGCCAGTCCCACTGGGATCACTGTAGACCCCAGTCTGCCAGTCCCACTGGGATCACTGTAGACGCCAGTCTGCCAGTCCCACTGGGATCACTGTAGACGCCAGTCCCACTGGTATCACTGTAGACCCCAGTCTGCCAGTCCCACTGGGATCACTGTAGACCCCAGTCTGCCAGTCCCACTGGGATCACTGTAGACGCCAGTCTGCCAGTCCCACTGGGATCACTGTAGACGCCAGTGCCACTGGTATCACTGTAGACCCCAGTCTGCCAGTCCCACTGGGATCACTGTAGACCCCAGTCTGCCAGTCCCACTGGGATCACTGCAGACCCCAGTCTGCCAGTCCCACTGGGACCACTGTAGTCCATGTACCAGTATCGGATACAGCTTTGTTTGGATTCTGTATGAGTACAGCTATTCGAGTATTCTCCAAGACATATATGATAATTATTTATCCTTTAGTTACGTGAAGCTGCTGGTTTCTCTGCTTTGTTTTGTTTTGGGACTGTTCAACCCATTCCTTTTTGTGTGACTTTTAGTGACCAATTAGACAATAGGTGTTTTCCTATTTATAAGACAGAGTGAACTGGTAACTTTTTCCTTCCTCTCTAGTATTTTTTCCTTTGACGTACTAACTGTGATATTGTGCCATACCTATATGTGTGGGTAATAATAGGCTTTAAATATATGAATTACTTCATTCCCATTAGAGAGTACAAAAAGTACAAAAAGAGTAAATACTAAAAGGGTATCCAAAAAAAACTTATTTAAATCTATGCATCCACAGTTGTCTAAATTACAAATATTTTTATTTATTATTGTAGGGTTTATTTTAAACACTTCCTTCACTGAGTTTTTTTTTTTTTTATGTGGTTTTTTTTTTTCCCCCTGAGGCCACTCAAGGTCTATAATAAAGCAGCCACTGAGCTATCAGTCCTGAAGGTCTAGCTGTACTTCCTGTTAGTTTCAAAATCAACATAAACAGCTTTACTTTAATATTTGTTTTTCTCACATAAAGCTCTTTAATGTGTTTAAACAGTGCTCTTTCATTTGCTATCAATACAATTTGTTATTTGTCTGACCCATTAATGTATGTAATTCTACCTGTTACTAATATAATAATAAAGCAGCTGTACTGTGAGATTTCCAGCAGACTCAGACATTAGTCAGGTTGGCCAGTTCGTACTTAGAGAGTTATAGGACTATGGTTTTGTTCAGTGGCAAAATACCAAATATGTGATTTACCTATTGGCTTACGTTTGATGTGACTTTTATATTTCACTGAACATCCACCAGGTTTAATCCGAGCGTTGATATTTTCAGCAGATCTCTCACACCACCCAGTGGCTGCAATGTGATCTCAAACAATAATACAAAGTCATGTTATGGTTTGGAAGTAAACAGACTTATGTTTGAGTTGCTGTATAATATCTGGATTTGAAAATTCTGCAGTTAATATTTTACAGTTTTCAGTCTATACATTTTTTTTACTATATTCAGTAAATATATGAAACATGACAAGTTTATGTTGTGTGAGGAATTGTTTATTTGCAGTAATGTGATTTTATTTAACTCTCAGAAGACACAATATAATTCTCCTTTCAAGCTGCTTTGATTACTGGTTCCTCCCTATGACATTTTGGCAAACGTCTCAGCAATGAATTGGTGTTGGGCAAAATATTATCCTTCTGCTCTTGTTTCTAGCCCAGACAATAGGAAGCAGAGTAACAAAATATTACATTGTCATTAATTGCAGACTCCATACAGATAAACAGCAGACAAGGGAGAATGGGAAAGAGCAACTTAAACATTCTTCTTTCTCTTGTGCCTTTTGCTAAATGAATATTGAGGGTGAGACGTGTGACAAACTAGCTGGCGCTTTATAGTAAAGCTATCAAGTAGCAAAAGACTGAGTGATTTCAACTGTGATCTCCTTTATTGTGTCACAAATAATCCATTTTACCTGCCGTAGTGAATTAAATGGTTTACAAATAGCTCCTTTATCTCTATTTGGTCATATGAAATAGATGCTTTCACATGGTGAAACTACCACCTGTACTGAAAATGTCATAACTGCAGTATGGATTATAGAAAAGATATGTAAACAAGAAGGAAGTAGCAGACATCAACTTCTCAGTGAGGGAAAGAGCCCAGCCCATTTGAAAGGGTGTTCCTATAGCTTCTATTAATGCAATTAACTCTTTGTTACAGCATCTTTAAGTACATTGTCTCTTTGATGGGTCATCTTGCATGTTTTTATTGTACTATTGTTTGCCTGTACCTATGTGTTTAACGCTTAACAAGGGGTTAAGCACATAGTTATTCACCTCAAGGACCACCAATGCACTACTAACCCTTAGCCGAACACAGCCATTTATTGGTGGCTACGTGCATCTGACACCCCTGAGCACAGCCAGTGATAGGTGGTTATTTGCATCTGACACCCCTGAGCACAGCCAGTGATTGGTAGTTACTCACATCTGACACCCCTGAGCACAACCAGTGATTGGTGGTTACTCCCATCTGACACCCCTGAGCACAGCCAGTGATTGGTTGTTACTCCCATCTGATACCCCTGACCACAGCCAGTGATTGGTGGTTACTCCCATTTGACAACCCTGAGCACAGCCAGTGATTGGTGGTTACTCACATCTGACACCCCTGAGCACAGCCAGTGATTGGTGGTTACTCACATCTGACACCCCTGAGCACAGCCAGTGATTGGTGGTTACTCACATCTGACACCCCTGAGCACAGCCAGTGATTGGTTGTTACTCCCATCTGACACCCCTGAGCACAGCCAGTGATTGGTTGTTACTCCCATCTGACACTCCTGAGCAAAGCCAGTGATTGGTGGTTACTCGCATCTGACACCCCTGAGCACAGCCAGTGATTGGTGGTTACTCGCATCTGACACCCCTGAGCAGAGCCAGTGATCCTTTTTTTTTTTTTTTTTTTTAACTTGTCTCCTATATATAATACTGACGAATTGTGTTGCCTAGAATTATAATACATATTATTTTGGTTTTGACTTACCCCCTCTGGGATGCTCAGACGCACAATATAGCAGGTTAACTAGTGAATATTACTGTCCCTTTTCCCCACGGATTCCTACTGTACTTACCACTGGGACCTAGATAATTACCACCGGCTGACAAATTGTCGCCTAGATTTCAACTAACAATAATTTTTATACAGTAATCCCAGTGTGGAGTTGGATGGGGTTAAATATTAATCTGATTGTAACCTGCGCTACTTTCCGTCCCCTGTTACATGTGGTGTTGCCACCTTGTATCTTCATTATAACAATAATCATACTTATTTGTGGATTATTTCATAGGGTAAAATATTTATTCTCACTACCTCCCCATATTTGGGGTTTGCTATAGTGTTACCCTATTAATTACCAGATTACTTTCTCATTACCTGAGGATATAGTAATTTTCACTCGCGCTGCACCGATATTACCACTTTGTGTTTTTAACATTACATTTCTTTTTTATTAATTATTAAATGTTAAGTTTTAACCCCTTCCTCCGGGGGATACCCATTTCTACTCACAGTTTATCTTATATCCACCAATAAAGACTTTATATTCATATAGTGTTGTCAAGTGCTACAAATGTACATACTTTTCTGGTGTTCTCATTGGAATTCTTAGAGTCTGTGTGTTTCCTTGCACTGTTGGAGTTTGTATCACTAAGATGTTATAAAATAAAAATTAAAAAACTTAATCAAGTTATCAGTTTGCTAGTCAAGAAACCTCTATCCAGGTGTTCTATTGTTCTGCCACGCTAAGAAAAATATTTTTTTGTTAAAAAACAAAAAATCAAATACCATTCCTTCACCTAGTACCGCACGGGCGTGGTCAGGAAGTACTGTGGGCGTGGTCAACATGATCCAGACTGTAGCCATATTGTCCAAGTTTCCTGTGGACTGTTTTAGGGACATTTTATAGAACGGGAACGGAATCTAGATGGACAGAGTCCACAAACAATTACTATTCTGCTAAATAACTGCTTAGCTTATTCATGAAAATAACATAATCTTTTTCTCCCCCTAAGGAACAAACGTCCATGAAGCTAAGAGAATTCTGAATGAGAGTGGATTGCCTATAACCTCAGCTAGTGACCTTGATGACGCTGCCCAGAAGGCTGTCTCAAGCATCACTAGAAAATAATGTCATCTAAACACGTCACCAGAATATCGGATGAAGGGATACGAGATCTAAAATATGAATGTATTTTGACTCCTCTTTTGGTACCTGCATAATTGATACAATTTGGTAGCATTAACAGACACACAAGGAATCTTCGTTTCATGTGCGCAACCTTTTGTAAATTACCATTTACACGTTTCCTCACGGTGGTTAAATCTAATCAGCCATTCATTTTATATAAATAATGGGATCAAAATTTATATTTTTGCTAACCCTGTTTTACTTTGTTGGGAGTCAACTAAAAAGTAGAGTAGACTGTATTTTATATGGCACTTAAAACAATGTATTTCTTGTTATACGTACTGTATGGCGTTTATATTGCCTAACACTCACAATGTCTGTGCCTGTATTGGAATTATTCCCACAGGTAAATCATATATATGACCATTAAGCCTTTTATTAGCTGATAAAATATTGTATAGATATTATCTCTCTGTATCAAGTTGTTCGACTGTTAACATGGAAGATAGCACTTTCTGCTGTCAGCATTATACTGTATGAATAAATCCGCTGCTATTTAGAAAAAGGAAGGATAACGATCAGTACGGAACTGAAGAGCCTTGTTTTCTACTGCATTGGTTATGAAACAGATTGTACGGGTATATATATATAGATAGGTTTTAAAGTTCTCCATTTTTACTACAATTTGTGTTTTGGAAACTCCAATTTAATGATGTAAAGGTACGGTAAATGTTCTTTCATATCAGCAACTGGAAAATAAGGCATCCGCAGGGGTGTAAATTAGCAACTTAAGTTATTCCAAAACCTTAGCCTATTTAGTGTTAAGTGTAAACTGCATTAAAAAAAGAATGTTTATGGCCCTTTAAGGCTAAGGTATGTGTCATGTTTTCATTGGCTAAGAAAATCACATGCTTCAGTCAGATCTCTTGTCTCTAGTTAACCCTTCACATACATCATCTTTGATCTAAATCTATCCTGACATTTCTAACAACAAACGAAAGTAATAAATATGTTTTTCTTGACTTTTCTGGACTTCTGTGATCATTAAATTCCTCTACACCAGAGCTGTCCACACTATATTCTCTGACCACACCTGACTTACTAGAGTTTGTTGTCTGGCTATCAGCACCACTGAGCCAGACATCTGTAATGTGTTATTGAAACAGCAGTTCCACACTTCTCATTAAAGGGACAGTACACTGTAAAAAAAATTTCCATTAATGTATTTTCAATGACTTGTTATACCAGCTGCAGAGTATAAAATGTTATGAGAAATTGCATTTCTCCAACATAGGTGTGTCCGGTCCACGGCGTCATCCTTACTTGTGGGATATTCTCTTCCCCAACAGGAAATGGCAAAGAGCCCAGCAAAGCTGGTCACATGATCCCTCCTAGGCTCCGCGTTTATTTGTGTATTTGAAATAGCTGGTTTTGTGCTCCACAGCCTACTACAATGGGTTAAGCTTGCAGGTAATATCAGATCTCATTGTGTTATCACTTTTATGTTCACACACTTGCTTTCTAATCTTATAGCTGTTTGTAAATCAAATCAATAGAATAGAAAGAACATTGGAAAATTAAAAGGACAATCAACACCAAAATAGTTATTGTTTAAAAAGATAGATAACGCCTTTACTACCCATTCCCCAGCTTTCACAACCATCATTGTTATATTAATATACTTTATAACATTTAAACCTCTAACTTTCTGCCTGTTTCTAAGCCACTGAAGATAGCCTTTTATCACATGCTTTTGTATTAGCTTTACACAACAGGAGACTGCTAGTTCATGTGTGCCATATAGATAACATTGTGCTCTCTTCCGTGGAGTTGTGCAGCACTAAAATGCAAGTCAGTAGATAATAAATAGTCATGTATTCAGGGGGCTGTCAGAAGAGGCTTAAAGGGACACTAAACCCATTTTTTTTCTTTCATGATTCAGATAGAGCATGAGAATTTAAGCACCTTTCTAATTTACTCCTATTATCAATTTTTCTTTGTTCTCATGCTATCTTGATTTGAAAAAGCAGTACTGTAAGCTTTAGAGCCAGAGCATTTTTTGTTCAGCACATGGGTAGCACTTGCTGATTTGTGGCTAAATGTAGCAAACCAATCAGCAGCTCTACCAAGGTGCTGAACTAAAAAATGGGCCGGCTCCTAACCTTTTATTTCTGCTTTTTCAAATCAAGATAACATGAGAACAAAGAAACATTGATAATAGGAGTAAATTAGAAAGTTGCTTAAAATTGCATGCTCTATCTGAATCATGAAAGAAAAAATGTGGGGTTAGTATCCCTTTAAAGTGAAGGTCAATTTTCATGTGAAAGTGCCTGGTTTTTTAAAAAAAAACTATTTCAGTCGTTTTTTTAATATATACTTAACTTTTCTTCTTGAAGCCGCTCCAGTGCTTCACCAGCCGGTCGCAAGCCTCTTCATACATCAGCAATGACGATACCGGCATCCTCCAATCACGGCTTCCCCCCGGGGTAATCATTGCCTGAGGCAACGCCGTGATTGGAGGATGCCGGTTTCATCATTGCTGGGTAAGTAAACCAGGAAGAAGCAGGCGGGGCATCGTTTCAGAGCGGCGATCCGGCGTTACAGAAGAACAAGGAATTTTTAAAATACGGTGCCATGTCAATTTTCATGAATGAAAGTGCACCTGTTTTTAATCGTTTTTTTAAATACCGGGCACTTTCACATGAAAATTGACCTTCACTTTAAATACAGGGTAATCACAGAGGTAAAAAGTATATTAATATAACTGAGATAAGGGGCAGTCTGCAGAGGCTTAGATACAGGGTAATCACAGAGGTAAAAAGTGTATTAATATAACTGAGATAAGGGGAAGTCTGCAGAGACTTAGATACAGGTTAATAACAGAGATACAACGTATATTAATATAACTGAGATAAAGAGCAGTCTGCAGAGCCTTAGCTACAAGGTAATCACAGAGGTAAAAAGTATATTAATATAACTGAGATAAGGAGCAGTCTGCAGAGGCTTATATACAAGGTAATCACAGTGGTAAAAAGTATATTAATATAACTGAGATAAGGAGCAGTCTGCAGAGGCTTAGATACAAGGTAATCGCAGTGGTAAAAAGTATATTAATATAACTGAGATAAGGAGCAGTCTGCAGAGGCTTAGATACAAGGTAATCACAGAGGTAAAATGTGTATTATTATAACTGTTGGTTATGCAAAACTGTGGAATAGGTAATAAATGGATTATCTATCTTTCTAAACAATATCATTTTGGATATGACTGTCCCTTTTTTTACTAGTTTTATTACTTAACTATTCTGCACCCCACTGAGAATGTAACTTCTGCTGGCTGTGTTTAACTTGTCAATAGTGTAGACTCCAGTATAGAAACGTTCAGTATAGGTCGGGAAAACCCCAAGCTAAATGGGCTATTTCGAATGCTGAAATAGGAATAAAGGAGCTATTTGTAAACAATTTAATACACTCCAGCAGGTAAAATGGATCTTTGGGAACAATTTAAAGGGCAGAAAAATGTTGGGTGAACTGTCACTTTAAGTAACTGTATTTTCACCATGTTTTGTAAATTTGAGTAGTATATACAATTAAATAAATGTATAAAAACTAATTTCTCATATATATATATATATAAACGGTCATTAAACTGAAAATGTAAATGTAATATCCCTTTCATAAGAAAATGTGAATATAATCTAGTTTTATTTTGAGTGGTTGTCTTTAGCAAAGGGTGAGTATAATGTAACACGGCCCCAACCAATCACACAGTTACTGACTGACCTCTCTCTAAATATGCCTTTAGTGACCGGCCTCTATATAAATATGGTTCTAGTGACTGGCCTCTCTATAAATATGCCTTTAGTGCCCGGCCTCTTTATAATTATGCCTTTAGTGACCGGCCTCTCTATAAATATGCCTCTAGTGTCCGGCCTCTCTATAAATATGCCTCTAGTGACCGGCCTCTATATTAATATGACTCCAGTGACCGGCCTCTATATTAATATGACTCCAGTGACCGGCCTCTATATAAATATGCCTCTAGTGACCGTCAACTATATAAATATGCCTTTAGTGACCGGTCTCTATAAAAAAAAAAAAATATGCCTTTAGTTACCGGCCTATCTCTAAATATGCCTCTAGTGACCGGCCTCTATATAAATATGCCTCTAGTGACCGGCCTCTATATAAATATGCCTCTAGTTACTGGCCTCTCTATAAATATGCCTCTAGTTACCAGCCTCTCTCTAAATATGCCTCTAGTGACTGGCCTCTATATAAATATGCCTTTAGTTACCGGCCTCTCGCTAAATATGCCTCTAGTGACCGGCCTCTCTATAAATATGCCTCTAGTTACCAGCCTCTCTATAAATATGCCTCTAGTGACCGGCCTCTCTATAAATATGCCTCTAGTGACCGGCCTCTCTATAAATATGCCTCTAGTTACCGGCCTCTCTATAAATATGCCTTTAGTGCCCGGCCTCTTTATAATTATGCCTTTAGTGACCGGCCTCTCTATAAATATGCCTCTAGTGACCGGCCTCTCTATAAATATGCCTCTAGTGACCGGCCTCTCTATAAATATGCCTCTAGTTACCGGCCTCTCTATAAATATGCCTCTAGTGACCGGCCTCTCTATAAATAAGCCTTTAGTGACCAACCTCTATATAAATATGCATATGCCTCTAGTGACCGGCCTTTATATAAATATGCCTCTAGTGACCGGCCTCTATATAAATTTTGCCTCTTTTGACCGGCCTCTATATAGATATGCCTCTAGTGACCAGCCTCTATATAAATATGACTCCAGTGACCGGCCTCTTTATAAATATGCCTCTAGTGACCGGCCTCTTTATAAATATGCCTCTAGTGACCGGCCTCTTTATAAATATGCCTCTAGTGACCGGCCTCTTTATAAATATGCCTCTAGTTACCGGTCTCTATAAAAAAATATGCCTTTAGTTACTGGCCTCTCTCTAAATATGCCTCTAGTGACTGGCCTTTCTATAAATATGCCTCTAGTGACCGGCCTCTATATAAATAAGCCTTTAGTGACCGGCCTCTATATAAATATGCATATGCCTCTAGTTACTGGCCTCTATATAAATATGCCTCTAGTTTCCGGCCTCTCTATAATTATGCCTCTAGTGACCAGCCTCTCTATAAATATGCCTCTAGTGACCGGCCTCTCTATAAATATGCCTCTAGTGACCGGCCTCTCTATAAATATGCCTCTAGTGACCGGCCTCTCTATAAATATGCCTCTAGTGACCGGCCTCTCTATAAATATGCCTCTAGTGACCGGCCTCTCTATAAATATGCCTCTAGTGGCTGGCCTCTCTCTATAAATGTGCCTCTAGTGGCTGGCCTCTCTATAAATATGCCTCTAGTGACCGGCCTCTATATAAATAAGCCTTTAGTGACCGGCCTCTATGTAAATATGCATATTCCTCTAGTGACCAGAGTATAAAAACTAATTTCTCATATATATAAACGGTCATTAAACTGAAAATGTAAATGTAATATCCCTTTCATAAGAAAATGTGAAAATAATCTAGTTTTATTTTGAGTGGTTGTCTTTAGCAAAGGGTGAGTATAATGTAACACGGCCCCAACCAATCACACAGTTACTGACTGACCTCTCTCTAAATATGCCTTTAGTGACCGGCCTCTATATAAATATGGTTCTAGTGACCGGCCTCTCTATAAATATGCCTTTAGTGCCCGGCCTCTTTATAATTATGCCTTTAGTGACCGGCCTCTCTATAAATATGCCTCTAGTGACCGGCCTCTCTATAAATATGCCTCTAGTGACCGGCCTCTCTATAAATATGCCTCTAGTGACCGGCCTCTATATTAATATGACTCCAGTGACCGGCCTCTATATAAATATGCCTCTAGTGACCGTCAACTATATAAATATGCCTTTAGTGACCGGTCTCTATAAAAAAAAAAATATGCCTTTAGTTACCGGCCTATCTCTAAATATGCCTCTAGTGACCGGCCTCTATATAAATATGCCTCTAGTTACTGGCCTCTCTATAAATATGCCTCTAGTTACCAGCCTCTCTCTAAATATGCCTCTAGTGACCGGCCTCTATATAAATATGCCTTTAGTTACCGGCCTCTCTCTAAATATGCCTCTAGTGACCGGCCTCTCTATAAATATGCCTCTAGTGACCGGCCTCTATAAATATGCCTCTAGTGACCGGCCTCTATATAAATATGCCTCTAGTTACCGGCCTCTCTCTAAATATGCCTCTAGTGACCGGCCTCTCTATAAATATGCCTCTAGTTACCGGCCTCTCTATAAATATGCCTCTAGTGACGGCCTCTCTATAAATAAGCCTTTAGTGACCAACCTCTATATAAATATGCATATGCCTCTAGTGACCGGCCTTTATATAAATATGCCTCTAGTGACCGGCCTCTATATAAATTTTGCCTCTCTTGACCGGCCTCTATATAGATATGCCTCTAGTGACCAGCCTCTATATAAATATGCCTCTAGTGACCGGCCTCTACATAAATTTGCCTTTAGTGACCGGTCTCTATAAAAAAAATATGCCTTTAGTTACTGGCCTCTCTCTAAATATGCCTCTAGTGACTGGCCTTTCTATAAATATGCCTCTAGTGACCGGCCTCTATATAAATAAGCCTTTAGTGACCGGCCTCTATATAAATATGCATATGCCTCTAGTTTCCGGCCTCTCTATAATTATGCCTCTAGTGACCAGCCTCTCTATAAATATGCCTCTAGTGACCGGCCTCTCTATAAATATGCCTCTAGTGACCAGCCTCTCTATAACTATGCCTCTAGTGACCGGCCTCTCTATAAATGTGCCTCTAGTGACCGGCCTCTCTATAAATATGCCTCTAGTGACCGGCCTCTATATAAATAAGCCTTTAGTGACCGGCTTCTATGTAAATATGCATATGCCTCTAGTGACCAGCCACTATATAAATATGCCTCTAGTGACCGGCCTCTATATAAATTTTGCCTCTTGTGACTGGCCTCTATATAAATATGCCTTTAGTGACCGGCCTCTATATAAATATGCCTCTAGTGACCGTCCTCTATATAAATATGCCTCTAGTGACCTGCTTCTATATAAATATGCCTCTAGTGACTGGCCTCTATATAAATATGCCTCTAGTGACGGCCTCTATATAAATATGCTTCTAGTGACCAGCCTCTATATAAATATGTATTTAGTGACCTGCCTCTATATAAATATGCCTCTAGTGACCGGCTTCTATATAAATATGCCACTAATGACTGGTCTTTCTATAAATATGCCACTAATGGCCGGCCTCTATATAAATATGACTTTAGTGACCGGCTTCTACATAAATATGCCTTTAGTGGCCGACCTCTATATAAATATGCCTTTAGTGACCGGCCTGTATATAAATATGCCTTTAGTGACCAGCCTCTCTATAAATATGCCACTAATGACCGACCTCTATATAAATAAGCCTTTAGTGACTGGCCTCTATATAATTATGCCTTTAGTGACCGGCCTTCATATAAATATGCCTCTAGTAACCGGCTTCTATATAAATATGACACTAATGACCGACCTCTATATAAATATGCCTTTAGTGGCCTGCCTCTATATAAATAAGCCTTTAGTGACCGGCCTCTATATAAATATGCCTCTATATAAATATGCCTCTAGTAACTGGCCTCTATATAAATAAGCCTTTATTGACCGGCCTCTCTATAAATGCCTTTAGTGACCGACCTCTATATAAATATGCCTTTAGTGACCGACCTCTATATAAATATGCCTTTAGTGACTGGCCTCTATATAAATGAGCCTTTAGTGACCGGCCTCTATATAAATATGTCTTTAGTGACCTGCCTCTATATAAATATGTCTCTAGTGACCGGCTTCTATATAAATATGCCACTAATGACTGGCCTCTCTATAAATATGCCACTAATGACCGGCCTCTATATAAATATGCCTTTAGTGACCGGCTTCTACATAAATATACCTTTAGTGGCCGACCTCTATATAAATATGCCTTTAGTGACCGGCCTGTATATAAATATGCCTTTAGTGACCAGCCTCTCTATAAATATGCCACTAATGACCGACCTCTATATAAATAAGCCTTTAGTGACCGGCCTTCATATAAATATGCCTCTAGTAACCGGCTTCTATATAAATATGCCACTAATGACCGACCTCTATATAAATATGCCTTTAGTGGCCTGCCTCTATATAAATAAGCCTTTAGTGACCGGCCTCTTTATAAATATGCCTCTAGTGACCGGCCTCTATATAAATATGCCTCTAGTAACTGGCCTCTACAGGGAGTGCAGAATTATTAGGCAAGTTGTATTTTTGAGGATTCATTTTATTATTGAACAACAACCATGTTCTCAATGAACCCAAAAAACCCATTAATATCAAAGCTGAATAGTTTTGGAAGTAGTTTTTAGTTTGTTTTTAGTTATAGCTATTTTAGGGGGATATCTGTGTGTGCAGGTGACTATTACTGTGCATAATTATTAGGCAACTTAACAAAAAACAAATATATACCCATTTCAATTATTTATTTTTACCAGTGAAACCAATATAACATCTCAACATTCACAAATATACATTTCTGACATTCAAAAACAAAACAAAAACAAATCAGTGACCAATATAGCCACCTTTCTTTGCAAGGACACTCAAAAGCCTGCCATCCATGGATTCTGTCAGTGTTTTGATCTGTTCACCATCAACATTGCGTGCAGCAGCAACCACAGCCTCCCAGACACTGTTCAGAGAGGTGTACTGTTTTCCCTCCTTGTAAATCTCACATTTGATGATGGACCACAGGTTCTCAATGGGGTTCAGATCAGGTGAACAAGGAGGCCATGTCATTAGATTTTCTTCTTTTATACCCTTTCTTGCCAGCCACGCTGTGGAGTACTTGGACGTGTGTGATGGAGCATTGTCCTGCATGAAAATCATGTTTTTCTTGAAGGATGCAGACTTCTTCCTGTACCACTGCTTGAAGAAGGTGTCTTCCAGAAACTGGCAGTAGGACTGGGAGTTGAGCTTGACTCCATCCTCAACCCGAAAAGGCCCCACAAGCTACCAGCCCAAACCAGTACTCCACCTCCACCTTGCTGGCGTCTGAGTCGGACTGGAGCTCTCTGCCCTTTACCAATCCAGCCACGGGCCCATCCATCTGGCCCATCAAGACTCACTCTCATTTCATCAGTCCATAAAACCTTAGAAAAATCAGTCTTGAGATATTTCTTGGCCCAGTATTGACGTTTCAGCTTGTGTGTCTTGTTCAGTGGTGGTCGTCTTTCAGCCTTTCTTACCTTGGCCATGTCTCTGAGTATTGCACACCTTGTGCTTTTGGGTACTCCAGTGATGTTGCAGCTCTGAAATATGGCCAAACTGGTGGCAAGTGGCATCTTGGCAGCTGCACGCTTGACTTTTCTCAGTTCATGGGCAGTTATTTTGCGCCTTGGTTTTTCCACACGCTTCTTTCGACCCTGTTGACTATTTTGAATGAAACGCTTGATTGTTCGATGATCACGCTTCAGAAGCTTTGCAATTTTAAGAGTGCTGCATCCCTCTGCAAGATATCTCACTATTTTTTACTTTTCTGAGCCTGTCAAGTCCTTCTTTTGACCCATTTTGCCAAAGGAAAAGAAGTTGCCTAATAATTATGCACACCTGATATAGGGTGTTGATGTCATTAGACCACACCCCTTCTCATTACAGAGATGCACATCACCTAATATGCTTAATTGGTAGTAGGCTTTCGAGCCTATACAGCTTGGAGTAAGACAACATGCATAAAGAGGATGATGTGGTCAAAATACTCATTTGCCTAATAATTCTGCACTCCCTGTATATAAATAAGCCTTTAGTGACCGGCCTCTCTATAAATATACTTCTAGTGACCGGCCTCTATATAAATATGCCTTTAGTGACCAGCCTCTATATAAATATGACTCTAGTGACTGGCCTTTCTATAAATATGCCTTTAGTGACCGGCCTCTATATAAATATGCTTCTAGTGACCGGCCTCTATATAAATATGCTTCTAGTGACCGGCCTCTATATAAATATGCCTCTAGTGACCGACCTCTATATAAATATGCCTCTAGTGACCGGCCTCTATATAAATATGCTTCTAGTGACCCGCCTCTATATAAATATGCCTCTAGTGACCCGCCTCTATATAAATATGCCTCTAGTGACCCGCCTCTATATAAATATGTCCCTAGTGACCGGTCTCTATATAAATATGCTTCTAGTGACCGGCCTCTATATAAATATGCCTCTAGTGACTGGCCTCTATATAAATATAACTTTAGTGACTGGCCTCTATATAAATATGCCTTTAGTGACTGGCCTCTATATAAATATGCCTTTAGTGACTGGCCTCTATATAAATATGCCTTTAGTGACCGGCCTCTATATAAATATGCCTCTAGTGACTGGCCTCTATATAAATATGCCTCTAGTGACTGGCCTCTATATAAATATGCCTTTAGTGACCGGCCTCTATATGAATATGCTTCTAGTGACCGACCTCCATATAAATATGCCTTTAGTGACCAGCCTCTATGCCTTTAGTGACCGGCATCTAAATAAAATAAATACAAGTTTGGGGTCCTTATTTGACCTGATAGAGGAACAACAATTAAGAACTTTTTTGCTAAATATCTGCATAAAAAAGGATTTAAATAATTTTTGTTGACACAATGTAGAAGGTTTTGCAAATCAGTTTGGATATTCACCCCTTGAAATATTTATTGAAATGTCCTGGGTCCTTTGTTTTTAGGTAAAGGTGTAAATAATATGCTTTTCTAAACAATCACTGTGAAACATGTTGCAGGATATGTTACATTTCACCATACTCTAGAGGCAGGGGACTAAGCACAATTTTCAAAGGTATTTATAGCAAACGCAGTTAAAAGAAATAATGAATGTGTTTTTAAATGGTGTGTTTGTTTTCATAATTTAAAGGGGCAAAAAGGTAAACAATAAACTTCCATGGTTCCGATATAGCAGCAGTTTTAAGAAGCTTGTCATTTTACTTCTATTATCACATTTACTTGGTCCTATAAGTAACCTTTGTTCAAAGGCATACCTAGGTTGGCTCAGGATCACTAGCTGGTGATTGGTGGCTACCCATATATTCCTTTTGGCATTGGCTCACCAGATGTGCTCAGCTAGCTCCCAGTAGTGCATTGCTTCTCTGGATCTGACCTTTTAACAAAGGATACTAAGAGAGCAAAGCTAATTTGATAATAGAAATAAACTGGGAATCAAAGCATCTTATTAATTTTTTAATCATATAAGTTTACTTTTGACTTGCAGGTCCCTTTAATATTTTATACTGTGAGTTTAAAGTGACACTAAACCCAAATGTTTATTTCCTGATTCAGCTAGAGAAGCAATTTTAAGCAGCTTTCTAATCTAAAAAGCAGGAATATAAAGCTTAGGAGACGGCCAATGTTTGGTTCAGAACCTGGATGATGCTTGCTTATTGGTGGCAAAATGTAGCTATCATTAAGCAAGCGCTAGCCAGGGTGCTGAACCTAAAATGGGCTGGCTCCTAAGCGTTACATTCCTGCTTTTTAAATAAAGAGACCAATAGAATGAAGAAAAATTAATAGGTGTAAATTAGAAAGTGTATGGAAGAAAAAAAAAATGGGTTTTGTGTCCCTTTAATTCTGGAATCAATACAGATCTATTTTTTTAGAAATAAAGAAGATTCTGCTTTTGTTATAATCACAGTTAGTAATTGTTCATTATTTAGTGTATTCTCCAGTACACTGAGGTTTATTAAAAAGTACATTATAGGATCATATACAAAAAACAATAAATAAAGTACCTTATAGGCTCAGATACAAACACAAATAAAGTACATCATAGGAACATATACAAACACAAGTAAAGTACATTATAGGATCATATACAAACACAAATAAAGTACATTATAGGATCATATACAAACACAAATAAAGTACATTATGGGATCATATACAAACACAAATAAAGTACATTATAGGATCATATACAAACACAAATATATAAAGTACATTATAGGATCATATACAAACAAATAAAGTACATTATAGGATCATATACAAACACAAGTAACGTACATTATAGGATCATATACAAACACAAGTAACGTACATTATAGGATCATATACAAACACAAATAAAGTACATTATATGATCATATACAGACACAAGTAAAGTACTTTATAGGATCATATACAAACACAAGTAAAGTACATTATAGGATCATATACAAACACAAATAAAGTACATTATAGGATCATATATAAACACAAATAAAGTACATTATAGGATCATATACAAATACAGTACATTATAGGATCATATACAAACACAAATAAATTACATTATAGGATCATATACAAACACAAATAAAGTACATTATAGGATCATATACAAACTAATAAAGTACATTATAGGATCATATACAAACACAAATAAAGTACATTATAGGATCATATACAAACACAAATAAAGTACATTATAGGATCATATACAAACACAATAGATAAAGTACATTATAGGATCATATACAAACACAATAGATAAAGTACATTATAGGATCATATACAAAAAACAATAGATAAAGTACATTATAGGATCATATACAAACACCAATAGATAAAGTACACTTTAGGATCATATTCAAACACAAATAAAGAACATTATAGGATCATATACAAACACAAGTAACATACATTATAGGATCACATACAAACACAAAAAGATAAAGTACATTATAGGATCATATACTGTCAGGGTGCCAGGAATCAGACTGAGACAAGAAGTGCAAAAATAATCACACCTTTATTAATAGCAGAAAATAATAAAAAGTCCACAAGTCAAATAACAAGCCAGGAATCAAAACCAGAACTGTTAGTCGGACGAGCTAAGTCAGGAGCCAAAGCGAACACAGTGGTAAACCGATTACAAACCAATGGTTTCAAGATGGAGAAATTAAAAACATTGGAGATGTGCATTGCAGTAGGAAGGTCAAGAGCGTAGGCCACAGGATTGACCCGTCTGAGTATTCAAAAAAGGACCAACATAACGGGGAGCCAGTTTATTGGAAGGCACACAAAGGTTCAAGTTGCGGGAGGACAGCCAAACTCTCTCACCAACCTTTTAAGAAGATGCGGGCAGACGCCTATGATAAGCCTGGAACTTTTGGCACTGCATAGAATGATGAAGGCAATCCTGAATCTGCACCCACGTGGAACGGAGTTGCTGGAGATGCCCCTTCAAAGCCGGAATTCCCTGAGACATGAATGAATCGGGCAACAAGGATGGTTGAAACCATAATTCGCCGTGAACGGGGATAACCTGGAGGATGCATTAATAGCACTATTACGAGCAAACTCTGCCCAAGGTAACCGTTCAGACCAATTATTGTGGTGATCTGAGACACAGCAACGGAGGAACTGTTCCAGAGCTTGTTTAGACCGTTCCGCAGCCCCATTGGATTGAGGGTGATATGCCGAGGAGAAGGAAAGCTGGATCCCCATTTGAGCACAAAAGGAACGCCAAAATCTTGAGACAATCTGGCTACCCCGGTCCGACACTATCTCCTTGGGTAACCCATGTAAATGGAAGACCTCCCGGGCAAAAATTGAAGCAAGCTCCTGAGCGGTAGGCAACTTCTTCAAGGGAATGCAATGTGACATTTTAGAAAAACGGTCAACCACCATAAGGATAACAGTATTGCCATTGGACATTGGAGCTCGACAATGAAGTCCATGGAAAGATGTGTCCAAGGACGCTCACCATTAGCAATAGGTTGAAGAAAACGCACAGGAAGACATCGAGGAGTCTTCTGTGCACAAACTGAGCAGGAGGCAACATATGCAGCAACATCAGAACGAAGAGCTGGCCACCAGAATTGTCGAGTGACAGACCAAATCATTTGGTTCTTGCCTGGGTGACCTGCGGCTTTAGGATAGTGGTAAGTGTGCAAAAGTATAGTTTGAAGATTCTCAGGAACAAAACACTTACCACTAGGTTTCTCAGGAGGTGCATTGGTTTGTGCAGCCAGGATCTCCTCCCCCAAGGGAGAAGTCAAATTAGTACGTTAGGTAGCAAAAATATGGTCAGGAGGTATAACTGGAGTAGGTACAGACTCCTCCTTGGACAGAGGCGAAAATTGTCGAGAGAGGGCATCAGCCCTAACATTCTTACTACCAGACAGGTAGGAGACCACATAATTAAACCGAGACAAAAATAGCGCCCATCTGGCCTGACAAACGTTTTGCTTCAGATAGATAAGTTAAATTCTTTTGGCCAGTAAGAATGAGCGCTGGCACGCTAGCACCCTCGAGAAGATGCCTCCATTCCTTGAGTGCCAAAATTATGGCCAGCCATTCCCTGTCGCCAATTTCATAATTGAACTCCGCTGGAGACAATTTCTTAGAGAAGAAACCACACAGATGCAAGGAACCGTCTGGCGTAGGACGTTGAGACAAGAGGGCACCTACTCCAGTCTCAGACGCATCAACCTCAAGAACGAAAGGCAGGACAGGGTTAGGATGAGCCAGAACTGGAGCGGCAGCAAAGGCAGTCTTAAGACTATCAAAGGCCTTAATGGCAGTAGGTGACCAATGGAGTGGATCATTCTCTTTACGGGTCATGTCTCTGATAGGTTTGATCAAGGAAGAAAAGTTTTTAATAAACTTTCTATAGTAATTGGCAAACCCCAAAAAACGTTGAATAGAACGAAAACCAACTGGGCGAGGCCACTGCAGATAACTTGTCAGGATCCATGGAGAACCCTGCAATGGAGATAACATAACCTAGGAAGGTTACTTGAGTCTCATGGAACTCACATTTGTCGAGTTTACAAAACAGGCCGTTCTCACGTAGTCTCTGAAGAACCCGTGTAACATCAGAACAATGAGCCTCAAGTGTGGGTGAGTGTATGAGGATGTTGTCTAAGTACGCCACAACACACTGTTGCAACATATCTCGTAGGACATCATTAATAAATTCCTGGAAAACAGCAGGAGCATTACATAGGCCAAAGGGCTTTACAAGATACTCATAATGCCCGCTCCTGGTGTTAAATGATGTTTTCCATTCGTGGCCCTCCTTGAGCCTAACGAGATTGTACGCTCCTCTCAAATCAAGTTTAGTAAAGACCGTAGCTCCCTTGAGGTGGTCAAATATTCCATAATGAACAGAATAGGGTAAGCATTCTTAATGGTAAGACGATTAAGACCCCTATAATAGATGCATGGTCTTATCTCGCCACCCTTTTTCTTCACAAAGTAGAAGCCAGCCCCTGCAGGAGAGCAGAATTTGCGGATGATCCCCCGCGACAGAGCATCGGCAGCATACTCCTCCATAGTAAAATTCTCTGCTACTGACAGAGGGTACACCCGGCCCCGAGGAGGAATGGCTCCAGGTTGCAGGTCTATGGCACAATCGTAAGACCGGTGAGGAGGCAATGTACCGGCACACACCTTGTCAAAAAATGTCTAAGAACTGTCGGTACTCCTCTGGCAATTGAGATAGCGAAGACGTGCACAAGATTTTAACTGGTTTCCAAATACAAGGTCTGCCCCCGACAGGACCTTAGGTGTGAGCATATCCCGGTCATGTAGGACAAGACTTCAAAAGGTGGCCCTGTAACCCACAATAGAGGCAGAGCCCCTCCCTCTTCCTAAAGGCCCTCTCCACCGCGGAGAGATGCGTGAATCCCAACTGCATTGGCTCAGCAGTACCTGGTGTCTCGGGACCAGGAGGCATGGGAGGAGAGGGAGGCATGGGTGGGAACGAATACGTAGGAGACAACGGAACAGGAGGCTTCTGCAAGCGCTCCTTGAAAGAGGGCCTCTCACTTAGTCTGATGTCAATTAGCATCAAAAAAGACACCAATGCCTCGAGATCTTTGGTAAATCTCTGGCAGCAACTTCGTCCTTAATCGCATCAGAGAGCCCATGAAAGAAGGAGGCAACAAGAGCTTCATTGTTCCAACCTACCTCTGCGGCAAACCTACGGAACTCAATGGCATACTGAGCAACAGATCTTGTACCTTGCTGAATGGACATGAGTCGTTTAGCAGCAGAGGAGGAGCGAGCAGGAACATCAAATACCCTTCGAAAGGAGGCCACAAATTCAGGATAATTTGAAATCACAGGTTTATTAGTCTCCCACAAGGTATTAGCCCAGGCAAGAACTGTGTCAGAGAGTAACAAGATGAGAAATCCCACCTTAGCTCTGTCAGAGGGAAACGCCTGAGGTAACATCTCAAAGTAAATGCCCACCTGGTTCAAAAATCCTCTGCACTGATTAGGATCGCCTCCATATCGCTGAGGTAGAGGTGCAGAACCGGACATGCTCCTGGTAGGACTAGGTGCAGCAGCGGAAACAGGAGCAGCCATAACTTGCGGGACACTTTGGTCCAAATGTGCAGTGCGAGTCAGCAGGGTTTGCAGGGATAGTGCAAATTGATCCAAACGGTGATCCTGTTCATTCATCCTGGAAATGATGGCAGGTAAAGGTGGATTATTAGCACCATCAGGATTCATGGCCCTTGCGTAATGTCAGGATGCCAGGAATCAGACTGAGACAAGAAATGCAAAAATAATCGCACCTTTAATAATTGCAAAAAATAAAAAGTCCACAAGCAAATAAGCCAGGAATCAAAACCAGAACTGGTAGTCAGACGAGCCGAGTCAGGAGTCAAAGCGAATAGTCAGACAAGCTGAAATCAAGGAGAAGAGCAGAATCAGGAACAAGCCAGGCATCAGGAACCAGGAGGGATGTCAAACAGCCAGGTAATGCCCAGGAGCTCTCACAAACAGGTCTGAGACAACGCAAGGGCAAAGCATACTGAGCAGAGGCCCTTTAAATAATAAGTGATGGCATCACAATTCTGAGACTGCATCCTGTCTCACACGGATGATGTACACCAGTCTGGCCATAAAAGGAAGTGCAGGAAATGAGCAGCATAACATAGTATGCACCAGAGTCAGGAAGAGAGATTAGTAAAATGGCTGCCAACAGCACATGGCTAACAGATAAGGGAAAAAACCCTGACATATACAAACACAAATAGATAAAGTACATTATAGGATCATATACAAACACAAAGTACATTATAGGATCATATACAAACACAAATAAAGTACATTATAGGATCATATACAAACACAAATAAAGTACATTATAGGATCATATACAAAACACAAGTAAAGTACATTATAGGATCATATACAAACACAAATAGATAAAGTACAGTATAGGATCATATAAAAACACAAATAAAGTACATTATAGGATCATATAAAAACACAAATAAAGTACAGTATAGGATCATATACAAATACATAAAGTACAGTATAGGATCATATACAAATACATAAAGTACATTATAAGATCATATACAAACACAAATAAAGTACATAATAGGATCATATACAAACACAAATAGATAAAGTGCATTATAGGATCATATTACAAACACAAATAAAGTACATAATAGGATCATATACAAACACAAATAGATAAAGTGCATTATAGGATCATATACAAACACAAATAAAGTACATAATAGGATCATATACAAACACAAATAGATAAAGTACATTATAGGATCATATACAAACACAAATAAAGTACATTATAGGATCATATACAAACACAAATAAAGTACAATATAGGATCATATACAAACACCAATAGATAAAGTACATTATAGGATCATATACAAACACAAATAAAGTACATTATAGGAGCATATACAATCACAAATAAAGTACATTATAGGATCATATACAAACACAAACAGTTAAAGTACATTATAGGAGCATATACAAACACAAATAAAGTACATTATAGGATCATATACAAACACAAACAGATAAAGTACATTATAGGAGCATATACAAACACAAATAAAGTACATTATAGGATCATATAAAAACACAAATAGATAAAGTACATTATAGGATCATATACAAACACAAATAAAGTACATTATAGGATCATATACAAACACCAATAGATAAAGTACATTATAGGATCATATACAAACACAAATAGATAAAGTACACTATAGGATCATATACAAACACAAATAAAGTACATTATAGGAGCATATACAAACACAAATAAAGTACATTATTGGATCATATACAAGCACAAACAGATTAAGTACATTATAGGAGCATATACAAACACAAATAGATAAAGTACACTATAGGATCATATACAAACAAAAATAAAGTACATTATAGGATCATATACAAACACAAATAAAGTACATTATAGGAGCATATACAAACACAAATAAAGTACATTATAGGATCATATACAAGCACAAACTGATAAAGTACATTATAGGAGCATATACAAACACAAATAAAGTACATTATATGATCATAGAAACACAAACAGATAAAGTACATTATAGGAGCATATACAAACACAAATAAAGTACATTATAGGATTATATAAAAAATAGATAAAGTACACTATAGGATCATATACAAACACAAATATATAAGTACATTATAGGATCATATACAAACATAAATAGATAAAGTACACTATAGGATCATATACAAACACAAATAGATCAAGTACATTATAGGATCATATACAAACACAAATAAAGTACATTATATGATCATATACAAACACATAAAGTACATTATAGGATCATATACAAACACAAATAGATAAAGTACACTATAGGATCATATACAAACACAAATAGATCAAGTACATTATAGGATCATATACAAACACAAATAGATCAAGTGCATTATAGGATCATATACAAACACAAATAGATCAAGTACATTATAGGATCATATACAAACACAAATAAAGTACATTATAGGATCATATACAAATACATAAAGTACATTATAGGATCATATACAAACACACATAAAGTACATTATAGGATCATATTCAAACACCAATAGATAAAGTACATTATAGGATCATATACAAACACAAATAGATAAAGTACATTATAGGATCATATAAAAACACAAATAGATAAAGTACACTATAGGATCATATACAAACACAAATAAAGTACATTATAGGATCATATACAAACAAAAACAGAAAGTACATTATAGGAGCATATACAAACACAATTAAAGTACATTATATGATCATATAAAAGCAGATAAAGTACATTATAGGAGCATATACAAACACAAATAGATAAAGTACATTATAGGATCATATACAAACACTAATATATAAGTACATTATAGGATCATATACAAAACACAAGTAAAGTACATTATAGGATCATATACAAACACAAATAGATAAAGTACATTATAGGATCATATACAAAACACAAATAAAGTACATTATAGAATTATATACAAACACAAATAAAGTACATTATATGAGCATATACAAACACAAACAGATAAAGTACATTGTAGGAGCATATACAAACACATATAAAGTACATTATATGATCATATAGAAACACAAACAGATAAAGTACATTATAGGAGTATATACAAATAAAGTACATTATAGGATCATATACAAACAAATAAAGTACATTATATGATCATATACAAACACATAAAGTACATTATAGGATCATATACAAACACAAATAGATAAAGTACACTATAGGATCATATACAAACACAAATAGATAAAGTACATTATAGGATCATATACAAACACAAATAAAGTACATTATATGATCATATACAAACACATAAAGTACATTATAGGATCATATACAAACACAAATAAAGTACATTATGGGATCATATACAAACACAAATAGATAAAGTACATTATAGGATCAAATACAAGCACCAATAGATGAAGTACATTATAGAATCATATACAAATAAAGTACATTATAGAATCATATACAAATACAAATAAAGTACATTATAGAATCATATACAAACAAATAGATAAAGTACATTATAGGATCATATACAAACACATAAAGTACACTATAGGATCATATACAAACACAAATAGATCAAGTACATTATAGGATCATATACAAACACACAAAGTACATTATATGATCATATACAAAACACAACTAAAGTACATTATAGGTTCATATACAAACACAAATAGATAAATTACATTATAGGATCATATACAAGCACAAATAGATCAAGTACCTTATAGGATCATATACAAACACAAATAAAGTACATTATAGGATCATATGCAAACACCAATAGATCAAGTACATTATAGGATCATATACAAACACATAAAGTACATTATAGGATCATATACAAACACCAATAGATCAAGTACATTATAGGATCATATACAAACACAAATAAAGTACATTATAGGATCATATACAAAACACAACTAAAGTACATTATAGGTTCATATACAAACACAAATAGATAAATTACATTATAGGATAATATACAAGCACAAATAGATCAAGTACCTTATAGGATCATATACAAACACAAATAAAGTACATTATAGGATAATATACAAACACACATAAAGTACATTATAGGATCATATACAAACACAAATAGATAAAGTACATTATAGGATCATATACAAACACCAATAGATCAAGTACATTATAGGATCATATACAAACACATAAAGTACATTATAGGATCATATACAAACACCAATAGATCAAGTACATTATAGGATCATATACAAACACAAATAAAGTACATTATAGGATCATATACAAAACACAACTAAAGTACATTATAGGTTCATATACAAACACAAATAGATAAATTACATTATAGGATCATATACAAGCACAAATAGATCAAGTACCTTATAGGATCATATACAAACACAAATAAATTACATTATAGGATCATATACAAACACAAATAAAGTACATTATAGGATCATACACAAACACAAATAGATAAAGTACACTATAGGATCATATACAAACACAAATAGATAAAGTACATTATAGGATCATATACAAACACAAATAAAGTACATTATATGATCATATACAAACACAAATAGATCAAGTACATTATATGATCATATACAAACACATAAAGTACATTATAGGATCATATACAAACACAAATAGATCAAGTACATTATAGGATCATATACAAACAAATAGATAAAGTACATTATAGGATCATATACAAACACAAATAGATAAAGTACATTATAGGATCATATACAAACACCAATAGATCAAGTACATTATAGGATCATATACAAACACAAATAAAGTACATTATAGGATCATATACAAAACACAAGTAAAGTACATTATAAGATCATATACAAACACAAATAGATAAAGTACACTATAGGATCAAATATAAACACAAATAGATAAAGTACATTATAGGATCATATGCAAACACAAATAAAGTACATTATAGGATCATATACAAATACATAAAGTACATTATAGGATCATATACAAACACAAAAAGATAAAGTACATTATAGGATCATATACAAACGCAAATAAAGTACATTATAGGATCATATACAAACACCAATAGATAAAGTACACTATAGGATTATATACAAACACAAACAGATAAAGTACATTATAGGATCATAAAAAAAACACAAATAGATAAAGTACACTATAGGAACATATACAAACACAAATAAAGTACATTATAGGATCATATACAAGCACAGATAGATACAGTACACTATAGGATCATATACAAACACAAATAAAGTACATTATAGGATCATATACAAACACAAATAGATAAAGTACATTACAGGATCATATACAAACACATAAAGTACAATGTAGGATCATATACAAACACAAATAGATAAAATACATTATAGGATCATATGCAAACACAAATAGATAAAGTACATTATAGGATCATATACAAACACAAGTAAAGTACAATATAGGATCATATACAAACACCAATAGATAAACTACATTATAGGATCAAATACAAACACAAATAGATAAAGTACGTTATAGGGTCATATACAAACACAAGTAAAGTACATTATAGGATCATATACAAACACAAATAGATAAATTACATTATAGGATCATATACAAGCACAAATAGATAAAGTACATTATAGGATCATATACAAACACAAATAAAGTACATTATAGGATCATATACAAACACAAATAAAGTACATTATAGGATCATATACAAACACAAATAAAGTACATTATAGGATCATATACAAACACAAATAAAGTACATTATAGGATCATATACAAACATAAATAGATAAAGTACACTACAGGATCATATACAAACATAAATAAAGTACATTATAGGATCATATAAAAAAACATAAAGTACATTATAGGATCATATACAAACACAAATAGATAAAGTACATTATAGGATCATGTACAAACACAAATAAAGTACATTATAGGATCATATACAAACACAAATAAAGTACATTATAGGATCATATAAAACATAAAGTACATTATAGGATCATATACAAACACAAATATATAAAGTACACTATAGAATCATATACAAACACAAATAGATAAAGTACATTATAGGATCAAATACAAGCACCAATAGATAAAGTACATTATAGAATCATATACAAATACAAATAAAGTACATTATAGGATCATATACAAATAGATTAAGTACATTATAGGATCATATACAAACACATAAAATACATACTAGGTTCATATACAAACACAAATAGATAAAGTACACTATAGGATCATATACAAACACACAAATAGATAAAGTACATTATAGGATCATATACAAACACCAATAGATCAATTACATTATAGGATCATATACAAACACAGAAAGTACACTATAGAATCTTATACAAACACAAATAGATAAAGTACATTATAGGATCATATACAAGCACAGATAGATAAAGTACATTACAGGATCATATACAAACACCAATAGATCAATTACATTATAGGATCATATACAAACACAGAAAGTACACTATAGAATCTTATACAAACACAAATAGATAAAGTACATTATAGGATCAAATACAATCACCAATAGATGAAGTACATTGTAGAATCATATACAAATACAAATAAAGTACATTATAGGATCATATACAAATAGATAAAGTATATTATAGGATCATATACAAACACATAAAGAACATTATAGGATCATATACAAACACCAATAGATCAAGTACATTATAGGTTCATATACAAACACAAATAGATAAAGTACACTATAGGATCATATACAAACACAAATAAAGTACATTATAGGATCATATACAAACACAAATAAAGTACATTATATGATCATATACAAACACATAAAGTACATTATAGGATCATATACAAACACAAATAGATAAAGTACATTATGGGATCATATACAAACACAAATAGATAAAGTACATTATAGGATCAAATACAAGCACCAATAGATGAAGTACATTATAGAATCATATACAAATAAAGTACATTATAGAATAATATACAAATACAAATAAAGTACATTATAGAATCATATACAAACAAATAGATAAAGTACATTATAGGATCATATACAAACACATAAAGTACACTATAGGATCATATACAAACACAAATAGATCAAGTACATTATAGGATCATATACAAACACACAAAGTACATTATAGGATCATATACAAACACAAATAAAGTACATTATATGATCATATACAAAACACAACTAAAGTACATTATAGGTTCATATACAAACACAAATAGATAAATTACATTATAGGATCATATACAAGCACAAATAGATCAAGTACCTTATAGGATCATATACAAACACAAATAAAGTACATTATAGGATCATATACAAACACCAATAGATCAAGTACATTATAGGATCATATACAAACACATAAAGTACATTATAGGATCATATACAAACACCAATAGATCAAGTACATTATAGGATCATATACAAACACAAATAAAGTACATTATAGGATCATATACAAAACACAACTAAAGTACATTATAGGTTCATATACAAACACAAATAGATAAATTACATTATAGGATAATATACAAGCACAAATAGATCAAGTACCTTATAGGATCATATACAAACACAAATAAAGTACATTATAGGATCATATACAAACACACATAAAGTACATTATAGGATCATATACAAACACAAATAGATAAAGTACATTATAGGATCATATACAAACACCAATAGATCAAGTACATTATAGGATCATATACAAACACATAAAGTACATTATAGGATCATATACAAACACCAATAGATCAAGTACATTATAGGATCATATACAAACACAAATAAAGTACATTATAGGATCATATACAAAACACAACTAAAGTACATTATAGGTTCATATACAAACACAAATAGATAAATTACATTATAGGATCATATACAAGCACAAATAGATCAAGTACCTTATAGGATCATATACAAACACAAATAAATTACATTATAGGATCATATACAAACACAAATAAAGTACATTATAGGATCATATACAAACACAAATAGATAAAGTACACTATAGGATCATATACAAACACAAATAGATAAAGTACATTATAGGATCATATACAAACACAAATAAAGTACATTATATGATCATATACAAACACAAATAGATCAAGTACATTATATGATCATATACAAACAAATAGATAAAGTACATTATAGGATCATATACAAACACAAATAGATAAAGTACATTATAGGATCATATACAAACACCAATAGATCAAGTACATTATAGGATCATATACAAACACAAATAAAGTACATTATAGGATCATATACAAAACACAAGTAAAGTACATTATAAGATCATATACAAACACAAATAGATAAAGTACACTATAGGATTATATACAAACACAAACAGATAAAGTACATTATAGGATCATAAAAAAAACACAAATAGATAAAGTACACTATAGGAACATATACAAACACAAATAAAGTACATTATAGGATCATATACAAGCACAGATAGATACAGTACACTATAGGATCATATACAAACACAAATAAAGTACATTATAGGATCATATACAAACACAAATAGATAAAGTACATTACAGGATCATATACAAACACATAAAGTACAATGTAGGATCATATACAAACACAAATAGATAAAATACATTATAGGATCATATGCAAACACAAATAGATAAAGTACATTATAGGATCATATACAAACACAAGTAAAGTACAATATAGGATCATATACAAACACCAATAGATAAACTACATTATAGGATCAAATACAAACACAAATAGATAAAGTACGTTATAGGGTCATATACAAACACAAATAAAGTAAATTATAGGATCATATACAAACACAAGTAAAGTACATTATAGGATCATATACAAACACAAATAGATAAATTACATTATAGGATCATATACAAGCACAAATAGATAAAGTACATTATAGGATCATATACAAACACAAATAAAGTACATTATAGGATCATATACAAACACAAATAAAGTACATTATAGGATCATATACAAACACAAATAAAGTACATTATAGGATCATATACAAACACAAATAAAGTACATTATAGGATCATATACAAACACAAATAAAGTACATTATAGGATCATATACAAACACAAATAAAGTACATTATAGGATCATATACAAACATAAATAGATAAAGTACACTACAGGATCATATACAAACATAAATAAAGTACATTATAGGATCATATAAAAAAACATAAAGTACATTATAGGATCATATACAAACACAAATAGATAAAGTACATTATAGGATCATGTACAAACACAAATAAAGTACATTATAGGATCATATACAAACACAAATAAAGTACATTATAGGATCATATAAAACATAAAGTACATTATAGGATCATATACAAACACAAATATATAAAGTACACTATAGAATCATATACAAACACAAATAGATAAAGTACATTATAGGATCAAATACAAGCACCAATAGATAAAGTACATTATAGAATCATATACAAATACAAATAAAGTACATTATAGGATCATATACAAACAAATAGATTTAGTACATTATAGGATCATATACAAACACACAAATAGATAAAGTACACTATAGGATCATATACAAACACACAAATAGATAAAGTACATTATAGGATCATATACAAACACCAATAGATCAATTACATTATAGGATCATATACAAACACAGAAAGTACACTATAGAATCTTATACAAACACAAATAGATAAAGTACATTATAGGATCATATACAAGCACAGATAGATAAAGTACATTACAGGATCATATACAAACACCAATAGATCAATTACATTATAGGATCATATACAAACACAGAAAGTACACTATAGAATCTTATACAAACACAAATAGATAAAGTACATTATAGGATCAAATACAATCACCAATAGATGAAGTACATTGTAGAATCATATACAAATACAAATAAAGTACATTATAGGATCATATACAAATAGATAAAGTATATTATAGGATCATATACAAACACATAAAGAACATTATAGGATCATATACAAACACCAATAGATCAAGTACATTATAGGTTCATATACAAACACAAATAAAGTACATTATAGGATCATATACAAACACAAATAGATAAAGTACATTATAGGATCATATACAAACACAAATAAAGTACATTATAGGATCATATACAAACACAAATAAAGTACATTATAGGATCATATACAAACACTAATAAAGTACATTATAGGATCATATACAAACACAAATAAAGTACATTATAGGATCATATACAAACACAAATAAAGTACATTATAGGATCATATACAAACACTAATAAAGTACATTATAGGATCATATACAAACACAAATAGATAAGTACATTATAGGATCTTATGCAAACAAATAGATAAAATACATTATAGGATCGTATACAAACAGAAATAGATAAAGTACATTATAGGATCATATACAAACACAAATAAAGTACATTATAGGATCATATACAAACACAAATAAAGTACATTACAGGATCATATACAAACACAAAAAAAGTTCATTACAGGATCATATACAAACACAAATAAAGTACATTATAGGATCATATACAAGCACAAATAAGTACAATATAGGATCATATACAAACACCAATAGATAAAGTACACTATAGGATCATATACAAACATAAATAGATAAAGTACATTATAGGATCATATACAAACACAAAAAGATAAAGTACATTATAGGATCACATACAAACACACAATAGATAAAGTACTTTATAGGATCATATACAAACACAAATAAATAAAGTACATTATAGAATCACATACAAACACAAATAGATAAAGTACATTATAGGATCATATACTTTCAGGGTGCCAGGAATCAGACTGAGACAAGAAGTGCAAAAATAATCACACATTTATTAATAGCCAAAAATAAAAAAAGTCCACAAGTCAAATAACAAGCCAGGAATCAAAACCAGAACTGTTAGTCGGACGAGCTAAATCAGGAGCCAAAGCGAATAGTCGGACAAGCTGGAATCAGGAACAAGGAGAACAGCAGAGTCAGGAGCCAGGAGGGACGTCAGACAGCTAGGTAATACACAGGAGCTCTAACAAACAGGTCTGAGACAACGCAAGGGCAAAGCATACTGAGCAGAGGCCCTTTAAATAATAAGTGATGACATCACAATTCTGAGACTGCATCCTGTCTCACACGGATGATATACACCAGTCTGGCCATAAAACGAAGGAAATGAGCAGCATCACACAGTATGCACCAGAGTCAGGAAGAGAGGTGAGTAAAATGGCTGCCAGCAGCACATAGCAAACAGATCAGGGAAAAAACCCTGACAGTACCCTCCCCTCAACGACCCCTCCCCCACGGGAGGACAAAAGGCTTATTGGGGAAACAGGCATGGAAGGCACGGAGGAGGGCGGGAGCATGAACATCAGAGGAGGGACCCATGAACGCTCCTCCGGACCATAGCCCCTCCAGTGAACCAAATACTGTACGCGCCCCCTGGACATATGAGAGTCAATAATTCTGCTGACCTCATACTCCTCATGGTTGTCAACAAATATAGGGTGGAGACAAGACAACACAGTGGTAATCCAATTACAAACCAATGGTTTCAAGAGGGAGAAATGAAAAACATTGGAGATGTGCATTGCAGGAGGAAAGTCAAGAGCGTAGGCCACAGGATTGACCCGTCGGAGTATTCAAAAAAGACCAACATAACGGGGAGCAAGTTTATTGGAAGGCACACGAAGGTTCAAGTTGCGGGAGGACAGCCAAACTCTCTCACCAACCTGGTAAGAAGACGCGGGCAGATGGCTATGATAAGCCTGGAACTTTTGGCACTGCATAGAACGATGAAGGCAATCCTGAATCTGCACCCACGTGGAATGGAGTTGCTGGAGATGCTCCTTCAAAGCCGGAATACCCTGAGACATGAATGAATCGGGCAACAAAGATGGTTGAAACCATAATTTGCCATGAACGGGGATAACTTGGAGGAAGCATTAATAGCACTTTCTCCAACATAGGTGTGTCCGGTCCACGGCGTCATCCTTACTTGTGGGATATTCTCTTCCCCAACAGGAAATGGCAAAGAGCCCAGCAAAGCTGGTCACATGATCCCTCCTAGGCTCCGCCTACCCCAGTCATTCTCTTTGCCGTTGCACAGGCAACATCTCCACGGAGATGGCTAAGAGTTTTTTGGTGTTTAAATGTAGTTTTTATTCTTCAATCAAGTGTTTGTTATTTTAAAATAGTGCTGGTATGTACTATTTACTCTGAAACAGAAAAGAGAAGAAGATTTCTGTTTGTAAGAGGAAGATGATTTTAGCAAACGTTACTAAAATCGATTGCTGTTTCCACACAGGACTGTTGAGATGAAGTAACTTCAGTTGGGGGAAGCAGTTAGCAGACTTTTCTGCCTGAGGTATGACTGGCCACATTTCTAACAAGACTTTGTAATGCTGGAAGGCTGTCATTTTCCCTATGGGGACCGGTAAGCCATTTTCTTAGATTAAGTAAAAGAATAAAAGGCTTTATAAGGGCTTAAAAAACTGGTAGACATTTTTCTGGGCTAAAACGATTACTTTGCTAAGCATATTTGGCAGATTATAACTCTTTATAGTTATTATAATCTTGGGGAGGCAGGCACTGTATGGACACCTTTTTCAGATGGGGGCCTTCTCTAGTCATAGGCAGAGCCTCATTTTCGCGCCACTAATGCGCAGTTGTTTTTGGAAAGCAAGGCATGCAGATGCATGTGTGAGGAGCTAAGAACCACTGAAAAAGCTTATAGAAGGCGTCATTTGGTATCGTATTCCCCTCTGGGCTTGGTTGGGTCTCAGCAAAGCAGATACCTGGGACTGTATAGGGGTTAAATGTAAAAACGGCTCCGGTTCCGTTATTTTAAGGGTTAAAGCTTTCAAATTTGGTGTGCAATACTTTTAAGGCTTTAAGACGCTGTGGTGAAATTTTGGTGAACTTTGATCAATTGCTTCATGCTTTTTCGCATATTCAGTAATAAAGTGTGTTCTGTTTAAAATTTAAAGTGACAGTAACGGTTTTATTTTAAAACGTTTTTTGTGCTTTGTTGACAAGTTTAAGCCTGTTTAACATGTCTGAACCATCAGATAAGCGATGTTCTATATGTATGAAAGCCAATGTGTCTCCCCATTTAAATATATGTGATAATTGTGACATAGTGTCCAAACAAAGTAGGGACAATGATACCACAGATAATAATAGTGCCCAAGATGATTCTTCAGATGAGGGGAGTAAGCATGGTACTGCATCATCCCCTTCTGTGTCTACACCAGTTTTACCCACACAAGAGGCCCCTAGTACATCTAGTGCGCCAATACTTATTACCATGCAACAATTAACGGCTGTTATGGATAATTCTATTGCAAATATTTTATCTAAAATGCCTACTTATCAGAGAAAGCGCGATTGCTCTGTTTTAAACACTGAAGAGCAAGAGGACGCTGATGATAACGTTTCTGACATACCCTCACACCAATCTGAAGGGGCCAGGAGGGAGGTTTTGTCTGAGGGAGAAATTTCAGATTCAGGAAAAATTTCTCAACAAGCTGAACCTGATGTTGTAACATTTAAATTTAAATTAGAACATCTCCGCGCACTGCTTAAGGAGGTGTTATCTACTCTGGATGATTGTGACAATTTGGTCATTCCAGAGAAATTATGTAAGATGGACAAGTTCCTAGAGGTTCCGGTGCCCCCCGATGTTTTTCCTATACCCAAGCGGGTGGCGGACATAGTAAATAAGGAATGGGAAAGGCCCGGCATACCTTTTGTTCCCCCCCCTATATTTAAGAAATTATTTCCTATAGTCGACCCCAGAAAGGACTTATGGCAGACAGTCCCTAAGGTCGAGGGGGCGGTCTCTACTCTAAAAAAAAAGCACTACTATTCCCATAGAAGATAGTTGTGCTTTCAAAGATCCTATGGATAAAAAATTAGAGGGTTTGCTTAAAAAGATGTTTGTTCAGCAAGGTTACCTTCTACAACCAATTTCATGCATTGTTCCTGTCACTACGGCAGCGTGTTTCTGGTTCGAAGAACTAGAAAAGTCGCTCAATAAAGAATCTTCGTATGAGGAGGTTATGGACAGAGTTCAAGCACTTAAATTGGCTAACTCTTTTATTCTAGATGCCGCTTTGCAATTAGCTAGATTAGCGGCGAAAAATTCAGGGTTTGCTATCGTGGCGCGCAGAGCGCTTTGGCTAAAGTCTTGGTCAGCGGATGTGTCTTCCAAGACAAAATTGCTTAACATCCCTTTCAAGGGCAAAACACTGTTTGGTCCTGATTTGAAAGAGATTATTTCAGACATCCCCGGGGGAAAGGGCCACGCCCTTCCTCAGGATAGGTCTTTTAAGGCTAGAAATAAGCCTAATTTTCGTCCCTTTCGCAGAAACGGACCAGCCTCTACTTCTGCATCCTCTAAGCAAGAGGGTAATACTTCTCAACCCAAACCAGCCTGGAGACCGATGCAAGGCTGGAACAAGGGTAAGCAGGCCAAGAAGCCTGCCACTGCTACCAAAACAGCATGAAGGGATGGCCCCCGATCCGGGACCGGATCTGGTGGGGGGCAGACTTTCTCTCTTTGCTCAGGCCTGGGCAAGAGATGTTCAGGATCCTTGGGCACTAGAAATAGTTTCTCAAGGTTATCTCCTGGAATTCAAGGAACTACCCCCAAGGGGAAGGTTCCACAGGTCTCAATTATCTTCAAACCAAATAAAAAGACAGGCATTCTTACATTGTGTAGAAGACCTGTTAAAGATGGGAGTAATTCATCCAGTTCCAATAGGAGAACAAGGGATGGGGTTTTACTCCAACCTGTTCATAGTTCCCAAAAAAGAGGGAACATTCAGACCAATTTTAGATCTCAAGATCCTAAACAAATTTCTCAGGGTTCCATCTTTCAAAATGGAAACCATTCGAACGATCCTTCCTACCATCCAGGAAGGTTAATTTATGACCACGGTGGATTTAAAGGATGTGTACCTACATATTCCTATCCACAAGGAACATCATCAGTTCCTAAGGTTCGCTTTTCTGGACAAGCATTACCAGTTTGTGGCACTTCCATTCGGATTAGCCACTGCTCTGAGAATTTTCACAAAGGTACTAGGGTCCCTTCTAGCGGTTCTAAGACCAAGGGGCATTGCAGTAGTACCGTACTTGGACGACATCCTGATTCAAGCGTCGTCTCTGTCAAAAGCAAAGGCTCATACGGACATTGTCCTAGCCTTTCTCAGATCTCACGGATGGAAAGTGAACATAGAAAAAAGTTCTCTTTCCCCGTCAACAAGAGTTCCCTTCTTGGGAACAATAATAGACTCCTTAGAAATGAGGATTTTTCTGACAGAGGTCAGAAAATCAAAACTTCTAAGTTCTTGTCAAGTACTTCATTCTGTTCTTCGTCCTTCCATAGCGCAGTGCATGGAAGTAATAGGATTGATGGTTGCAGCAATGGACATAGTTCCTTTTGCACGAATTCATCTAAGACCATTACAACTGTGCATGCTCAGACAGTGGAATGGGGATTATACAGACTTGTCTCCGACGATTCAAGTAGATCAAAGGACCAGAGATTCACTCCGTTGGTGGCTGATCCTGGACAACCTGTCACAGGGAATGAGCTTCCGCAGACCAGAGTGGGTCATTGTCACGACCGACGCCAGTCTGGTGGGCTGGGGCGCGGTCTGGGAACCCCTGAAAGCTCAGGGTCTATGGTCTTGGGAAGAATCTCTTCTCCCGATAAACATTCTGGAACTGAGAGCGATATTCAATGCTCTCAAAGCTTGGCCTCATCTAGCAAAGGCCAAATTCATAAGGTTTCAATCAGACACCATGACGACAGTTGCATATATCAACCATCAGGGGGGAACAAGGAGTTCCCTGGCGATGGAGGAAGTGACCAAGATAATTCAATGGGCGGAGGATCACTCCTGCCACTTGTCTGCAATCCACATCCCAGGAGTGGAAAATTGGGAAGCGGATTTTCTGAGTCGTCAGACATTCCATCCGGGGGAGTGGGAACTCCATCCGGAAATCTTTGCCCAAATAACTCGATTATGGGGCATTCCAGACATGGATCTGATGGCCTCTCGTCAGAACTTCAAGGTTCCTTGTTACGGGTCCAGATCCAGGGATCCCAAGGCGACTCTAGTAGATGCACTAGTAGCACCTTGGACCTTCAACCTAGCTTATGTATTCCCACCGTTTCCTCTCATTCCCAGGCTGGTAGCCAGGATCAATCAGGAGAGGGCTTCGGTGATCTTGATAGCTCCTGCGTGGCCACGCAGGACTTGGTATGCAGACCTGGTGAATATGTCATCGGCTCCACCATGGAAGCTACCTTTGAGACAGGACCTTCTTGTTCAAGGTCCATTCGAACATCCGAATCTGGTTTCCCTCCAACTGACTGCTTGGAGATTGAACGCTTGATTTTATCAAAGCATGGGTTTTCAGATTCTGTAATAGATACTCTGATTCAGGCTAGAAAGCCTGTAACTAGAAAAATTTACCATAAGATATGGAAAAAATATATCTGTTGGTGTGAATCTAAAGGATTCCCATGGAACAAGATAAAAATTCCTAAGATTCTATCCTTTCTACAAGAAGGTTTGGAGAAAGGATTATCTGCAAGTTCTCTGAAGGGACAGATCTCTGCGTTATCTGTTTTACTTCACAAAAGGCTGGCAGCTTTGTTCAGGCTCTGGTTAGAATCAAGCCTGTTTACAGACCTTTGACTCCTCCCTGGAGTCTTAATCTAGTTCTGTCAGTTCTTCAAGGGGTTCCGTTTGAACCCTTACATTCCGTAGATATTAAGTTATTATCTTGGAAAGTTTTGTTTTTGGTTGCAATTTCTTCTGCTAGAAGAGTTTCTGAGTTATCTTCTCTGCAGTGTTCTCCGCCCTATCTGGTGTTCCATGCAGATAAGGTGGTTTTGCGTACTAAGCCTGGTTTTCTTCCGAAAGTTGTTTCCAACAAGAATATTAACCAGGAGATAGTTGTACCTTCTTTGTGTCCGAATCCAGTTTCAAAGAAGGAACGTTTGTTACACAATTTGGACGTAGTCCATGCTCTAAAATTCTATTTAGAGGCCACTAAAGATTTCAGACAAACATCTTCTTTGTTTGTTGTTTATTCTGGTAAAAGGAGAGGTCAAAAGGCAACTTCTACCTCTCTTTCTTTTTGGCTTAAAAGCATTATCCGATTGGCTTATGAGACTTCCGGACGGCAGCCTCCTGAAAGAATCACAGCTCACTCCACTAGGGCTGTGGCTTCCACATGGGCCTTCAAGAACGAGGCTTCTGTTGACCAGATATGTAAGGCAGCGACTTGGTCTTCACTGCACACTTTTGCCAAATTTTACAAATTTGATACTTTTGCTTCTTCAGAGGCTATTTTTGGGAGAAAGGTTTTGCAAGCCGTGGTGCCTTCCATTTAGGTGACCTGATTTGCTCCCTCCCTTCATCCGTGTCCTAAAGCTTTGGTATTGGTTCCCACAAGTAAGGATGACGCCGTGGACCGGACACACCTATGTTGGAGAAAACAGAATTTATGCTTACCTGATAAATTACTTTCTCCAACGGTGTGTCCGGTCCACGGCCCGCCCTGGTTTTTTTAATCAGGTCTGATGAATTATTTTCTCTAACTACAGTCACCACGGTATCATATGGTTTCTCCTATGCATATTTCCTCCTGTACGTCGGTCGAATGACTGGGGTAGGCGGAGCCTAGGAGGGATCATGTGACCAGCTTTGCTGGGCTCTTTGCCATTTCCTGTTGGGGAAGAGAATATCCCACAAGTAAGGATGACGCCGTGGACCGGACACACCGTTAGAGAAAGTAATTTATCAGGTAAGCATAAATTCTGTTATTACAAGCAAACTCTGCCCAAGGTAACCGTTCAGACCAATTATTGTCGTGATCTGAGACATAGCAATGGAGGAACTGTTCCAGAGCTTGATTAGACCGTTCTGCAGCCCCATTGGATTGAGGGTGATATGCCGAGGAGAAGAAAAGCTGGATCCCCATTTGAGCACAAAAGGAACGCCAAAATCTGGAGACAAACTGGCTACCCCGATCCGACACTATCTCCTTGGGTAACCCATGTAAATGGAAGACCTCCGGGGCAAAAATTGAAGCAAGCTCCTGAGCGGTAGGCAACTTCTTCAAGGGAATGCAATGTGACATTTTAGAAAAACGGTCAACCACCATAAGGATAACAGTATTGCCATTGGAGATAGGGAGCTCAACAATGATGTCCATGGAAAGATGTGTCCAATGACACTCACCATTAGCAATAGGTTGAAGAAAACCCACAGGAAGACATCGAGGAGTCTTCTTCTGTGCACAAACTGAGCAGGAGGCAACATATGCAGCAACATCAGAACGAAGAGCTGGCCACCAGAATTGTCGAGTGACAGACCAAATCATTTGGTTCTTGCCTGGGTGACCTGCAACTTTAGGATAGTGGTAAGTGTGCAAAAGTATAGTTTGAAGATTCTCAGGAACAAAACACTTACCACTAGGTTTCTCAGGAGGTGCATTGGTTTGTGCAGCCAGGATCTCCTCCCCCAAGGGAGAAGTCAAATTAGTATGTAAGGTAGCAAAAATATGGTCAGGAGGTATAACTGGAGTAGGTACAGACTCCTCCTTGGACAGAGGCGAAAATTGTCGAGAGAGGGCATCAGCCCTAACATTCTTACTACCAGACAGGTAGGAGACCACATAATTAAACCGAGACAAAAATAGCACCCATCTGGCCTGTCGGGGTGACAAACGTTTTGCTTCAGATAGAAAAGTTAGGCCTAGATTTAGAGTTTGACGGTAGCCGTGAAAACCAGCGTTAGAGGCTCCTAACGCTGGTTTTAGGCTACCGCCGGTATTTGGAGTCAGTCAGGAAAGGGTCTAACGCTCACTTTTCAGCCGCGACTTTTCCATACCGTAGATCCCCTTACGTCAATTGCGTATCCTATCTTTTCAATGGGATCTTTCTAACTCCGGTATTTAGAATTGTGTCTGAAGTGAGCGTTAGAAATCTAACGACAAAACTCCAGCCGCAGAAAAAAGTCAGTAGTTAAGAGCTGTCTGGGCTAACGCCGGTTTATAAAGCTCTTAACTACTGTGCTCTAAAGTACACTAACACCCATAAAGTACCTATGTACCCCTAAACCGAGGTCCCCCCACATCGCCGCCACTCGATTAAATTTTTTTAACCCCTAATCTGCCGACTGCCACCTACGTTATCCTTATGTACCCCTAATCTGCTGCCCCTAACACCGCCGACCCCTGTATTATATTTATTAACCCCTAACCTGCCCCCCACAACGTCGCCGCCAGCTACCTACAATAATTAACCCCTAATCTGCCGACCGCAAAGCGCCGCTACTTACGTTATCCTTATGTACCCCTAATCTGCTGCCCCTAACACCGCCGACCCCTATATTATATTTATTAACCCCAAATCTGCCCCCCACAACGTCGCCTCCACCTGCCTACACTTATTAACCCCTAATCTACCGAGCGGGAAGGGGAGGAGCTAGCAGCAAGATGGATGCTGGCACGCTGCTCTAAACTGAAGGGCAACTCCGATCACCCCCCACCTGCGCTAATCCTTGGCCAGAGAGAACCTATCTGGTCTGGATACCTTTTTGCAGAAGCCGGCTCCTCAATTGCAGACGGACTCAGGAGCAGAGTCATTACGCCAGGTGGCGTTCTCGCACATACCTACCGGGCCTAAAGACATACAAGTAGTGTGGTGGAACCAGCCTAAAGATAACGGCTAAAGGAAGGGGGACAGAGTTGCTGTTGTGGAGGCACAGATCACGGAGGTGTCCGAGTTCAGTGGCCTCGTTACTTACTGTGACCGGTAATCCCTTTCGCCAGAAGAGCTGGGCGCACCCCACTATCTCAGTCAGGATACTCCCGCATGCTGGAGGCGTACAACCGCATAGCCGTAAGCCTGAACATCCAAGGACCAAAGTGAGGCTTGGCAGCGTGAGGACGCTGAGACCCGATTGGTTGTACGGCGAAACTCTCTTGCAGGAAGTGTTGTATGCGGGAGGCAGGTACCAGCGGAACTGAGATTCGGAACAACTGAGAACACAGGAGACTCGAAGGAGAGAGGACGCATGAGTGGAGCTGGTAACAGGGGCAAGGTCTCTACTGCTCCGGCTTGGTAAGATTGTCTCTATATCATCTCAAGGTTGGTCAAGCCAAGAACTGTTCCCTTAAAACTTGCTACAAAAGCTACATGTAGCGAGGTTAAAGGGGCCTTAATCCACTTTAAAAGCAAAAGGCAATTATTATTGTTATACATTTTGTTCTACGAACTTGGACTGTTTAAATTTTGGCTCCTGGGGACACTTAATATCTGGGACACACTAGAGAGACACTCTCCGGTCTTATAATCCGGAAAGGGAAAGAGGCCTCTCTGAAATAAAAACGGACTGTGGAGACTCATAAAGTAATAACCACCATCTTAACACCTAATATATAGAATCAAGTGATTTGGTGGGTCCAAGGTGGTTAAAAGATAACTGGAAAATTAAGGCTAAGGGTCCCAGAAGCTATTGACTCTGATAAGCTTGGAATATACTTTACACCTTTTAGAGTATTAGATAAATTGTATCCCACATTGTGTCCATTCTATACAAAAAGTACCTAGAGCTGATTATGTGTGTAACAAGTTTTCTTGGTATATGTTTAGATAATAATCCCTGTGGTTTCTATCTGATCTGTTAACTCTGTTCAACAGCTACTGTTTGTTTAAGAAAGTTTCTTTGTTAAGCGTTCTGGGGCTTTTTATGATATAAATCCTTCTGCAGGGAAAGGAGTCTGATAAGTCCACAAAGGTTGGTTTAAAGGCCTTTGCATCTGGTCTTGAGTACAATAACCTTTTTATAGATGGTATTCTAGACTGTTTTTCTATAGCAAATAACAATTTTTTCAGATAATATAACTATTTTTGTTATTTATATTGGGAATTAGCAGACTGAGATCAATATAATCTTCTGTAGGTGGCATTCACATATTCACTCGTTTTTTTTATTTATATAGTAAAAAGTTAGAGGTTTTCCTTTTCACAATAATTGTTTTTTAGGTTAAGTAGATTATGTATACAGAATGTTTTTTCTGATTCATGCCTTGCTGTCTCTTTTTCTTTTTCACCCTTTTCCCTTGTACACACACATTTTGAGATAAAGAAAGACACACTTACACATTGAGTGATTTGTTCTAGCTTGCTGATATTGCTAGACTGTGTGGTTTTTTTAGCACAAATACACTTTTTCTGTAATATATCCTAACCGGATAGAGACTTTAAACTCACTTAAAAGGATCCAAGATCAAGACAGAGTATTATATTCTAACTATAGATATTTTATGCAGGATCTAGTCTAATTTTTGACACTTATTCACTTAATACATGGAAAGATTTATTTCACATACTAAATCCACCCCACCCAATATGCCACCCAAATCAAGAGAAAAAAAAACTCAAACCTAATGAGAGTAGCTCAGAGATACTTAATCCAAATGATATAGGGGCGAGTGGTCCAGATAATGTGCTACTAATTCAACAGATCTCAGATCTGGTGATGCCACAATTTGAAGCTTTAAAATCAGAAATGGCAACTGTCACAAATGAAATTAAACAGTTTTCGATCCGTATGAATGATGTAGAGACGAGAGTATCTGATGTAGAAGACAGATTTATAGTACAAGACCAGATGGTTAATGCACACGATGTTAAACTTTCAGTGATGCAAGGTAAAATTGAGAAATTAGAGGATAGGGCGAGGCGCAACAACTTAAGGGTTGTAGGACTACCGGAAACTCCGGAGTACCAAGATCTGATTAATTTTGCTGCCATCCAGCTTCCAAAACTAGTAGGTAGCAATATAGAGAATGTAAGGATACCGATAGAGAGAGCCCATAGACTAGGCCAGCCCAGAAGAAACTTAGAGGGACACTCAAGACCTAGAGTTGTGATCATTAAATTTTTAAATTTCCAAGACAAATTCCATATCCTTAGACTATATCGTAAGAACAATAACATCATGATAGGACCCAACAAAATTTTATTATTTCAAGATTTTTCTTTAGAGACCCAAAGCAAGCGCAGGGAAATGGCTCCATACTGTTCTCGTTTAATTAAAGCCAATCTCAAGGCAAGATTAGTTTACCCAGCTAAGGTGATGTTAGAGAAAGATGGTGAAACTTATAATTTTACAAAGCCTGAAGAGATTAAGTCATTCTGTCAGAGTATAGGAATTTAATTAATGGATATATTTCGACTAAATGAATCAAAAAAAGAGAGGAAAAATGGAAACAATGGTGATCTCTATAGAGACGGAGACAAATATGACACAGGTAGTTGACTTAGTCAATAGGAATTTAATCACAGATGACCTAGAGGCGTGGAAAGGTGGAATAGTAGTTTCGTTGGCAGGGCGAGAGGGGGGGGACCCCTTTCTTACCCTTCCCCTTTTATTTTATAAACATTTACTTTTTTATTCTTTGTGTATACTTTTAAAGCTGTTTTCCTCCCTTCCCCTTTTTTTTTTTTTTTTTTTTTCCCTTTTTTTCACCACCCAGATGGCTTAAATGGTTAAGTTAAAACTTTTATCTTGGAACATTGGAGGGCTTTCATCCCCAAGTAAAAGGAAATTGGTTATTAGACATCTAGGACTCCAAAATCCTGATATAGTTTTCATGCAAGAAACCCATCTCAGACCTAAGGAGGCTATCAAACTTAAAAGCAAATGGGTTGGGGAGGTATTATTCACACCATATGACAAATCTAAGAGAGGTTTAGCCATATTAATTCGTAAACAACTGGACTATCAAATTATAACGATAGAAAATGATCAGAATGGGAGGTACCAAATTTTGGAAATAGTAGTAAATGGTGTTAAATTTATTTTTTGTAATGTTTATGGCCCCAATCTGCTAGACAAAAGTTTCTGGGAAGAACTAAGATTAAAATTGTTTCTGTACTCGGGGAAAAATCTAATAGTTATCGGTGATTTCAATATGGCCTTCTCCCAGGTATTGGACAGATCCAAGACCAGGAGGGTGTTGAGGAAAGCTAGGGGAGCAGATATTCTTCAAAGATTTACTAATAGTTTAGTTTTACAAGATATTTGGCGAGTACAGAACCCGGACTGTCGGGAGTATACTTGTGCCTCTTGGGCACATGCCTCGTTTTCGAGGATCGATTACTTTCTAGTTGCAAAGCATATGCTGAAATTTAAAATGCGGGCAGAAATTCAGGATATCGTGATCTCCGACCACGCTATCATCTCCTTAGAGCTGGGTCTAAGTGGTAAAGCCTCGGCAGCAAACAAGTTTTTCTTTCCCCTATATCTTTATAACAATCCCCATTTTAAAAAATGGATTCAAAAGAGATGGTATCAATTTGTGAGTGATAATTCAGACTATATTGATAACCCAGAAATCCTCTGGGAAACCGCGAAAGCGGTTTTCAGAGGGGAGATTAAGGCGTATACAGCGAAAATGAGGGCAATATGGGGGAAAAGGGAGGAGCAGTTAGCAAACACTTTAACCAACAATTACAGGAGATATCTGGTCAATCCCTCGCCTGAACAATGGCAAAAATATAAAGATAGCAAAGCTATGTATGATCTCTTTCTCAAACAACATTCTGTATCAGAAGATCTAAAGTTGAAGGCCTTATATTCTGGCGTACATGGGGTCTCAGCTAAATACTTAGCAAGGATAGTCAAGATCAGACAGCAGAAGAATTATATTTCAGCAATTAACTATAGAAATAGAAGAGTCACTGACCCCTTATCAATTAGAGAAGCTTTCTTTCAGACTTACCAAGAACTATATGCGGAGAAACAGATTAATTTTGTTTCAAAACAGCAGTTCTGGCAAGGGTTATCCTTGCCCCAAATTAAGAAAGAGGACCTTTTAGAATTGAACAAACCCTTTACTGTGGAAGAAATTGTAAAGGCTATTCAGAAGTTGAAGTTAGGGAAAACCCCGGGGCCAGATTCTCTGCCAGCAGAATTTTATAAACTACTTCCAGATCAGATCCCAATGGTCCTAGTTAAGTTATTTAACGATTACTTTATCAGGAACAAACCACAATCTACTCTATTTGCGGCTTCCAATGTAGTTTTAATTCCCAAAAAAGGCAAAGATCTAGAGCTAACCACATCATACAGGCCCATATCGCTTCTGAACCAGGACTATAAAATCCTAACATATATCCTGGCTAATAGATTGAAACCTTCTTTGGGACACTTGGTTCACCCAGACCAGACGGGTTTCATGACGGGTAGGAATCCCGTTAAAAATCTTAGGAAATTACAATTAGTCCTAGATTTCTTTTGGAATAAAACAGAAAGACAAAGGGCCTTCCCCAAACCAGATCTTGCTATACTCACAATCGACGCTGAAAAAGCTTTCGATTCCATTATATGGGACCACCTGATAACAACATTAGGAAAATTTGGTATAACCGGTTCTTTTCAACATTTTATCACACAATTATATAAGAGGCCAACCTCTACACTCATAGTTAATGGGGAACAGACTGAGAAAATTACTCTGGGGCGGGGTACTCGGCAGGGGTGCCCTTTGTCCCCATTTCTCTTTAACCTATCTCTTGAACCTCTTGCAATTCTTTTAAGGCGAGAAATTCGGGGTATTCAATTGGGAGGACATAAGCTAGTTCTGTCTCTGTTCGCAGACGATCTTCTGCTATTTCTCAGTAATTCAAGGATAGCTATCCCCCGATTATTGGAACTATGTAATCTTTTCAGCTCCTTCTCAGGATATAAAATCAATTACGATAAATCAGAGATCATGTGGATTCGCAAACCTGCAATCCCCTGTATTCATCCATTCTTAGAATCTACCCAGATAACGTATTTAGGTATTATTTTGAGTAGGGACCCCACTAGGTGGTATGAGTTGAACTTTAAGAAGTGCATTAAGGGCTTGGCTCTGAAATTGCAGAACTGGGGTAACCTTCCCTTATCCCTTACTGCTCGAATTATGTTAATTAAAGTGGTGTTATTCCCTAAACTCTTATATTTCTTGCAGAATCTTCCGCTTTTGCTATACAAGAAAGACCTAGATACCCTCAACAGGGCATTCAACCAGTTTATTTGGCAGGGCAAGAAACCACGGATCTCATTATTTAAATTAACACTCCCTAAAGTTTTTGGAGGCATGGCGTGCCCCAATATAAAATTCTACAACTATGCTACAGTAGCCAAATTCGCTCTGGATTGGATCACTGAAAAGGGCTTGATTTCGTTTTACGAGATAGAATCTGCATTGATAAAACCCTTCAGCCTAAAGTCGATCCTTCATCATACGGCAAATAAACTTCCAGATCAAGTATATCAGATGTTTACTTTTAAATATATTGTATATGCATGGCAGAAAGTTTGTAGGGAATTGGGAGTAGACTTCAGAAAATCAGAATTTCTACCTTTAATTGGTAACCCGAGTTTCCCAATTGCTTGTGAACCTTCGGTTTTTGAGCTATGGGCTAAATGTGGAGTTAATTATGTAATACAGATATGTGAAGGTGAAAACCTGAGGCTCCGTTCGTTTGAGAACATTGCTCAGCAATTTCATCTCCCTAGGTCGAGTTTCTTTGCATATTTGCAAATTAGGCACTGGGTGGAGAAACTGAGATCAGATTCAGGACCCGGGATAGATACTAAATACCTAAAACACATAATTTCACAATATCGTGGTTGGGTTAATTCGATTTCCCAAGTATACCATGCTATTATGAAATTGGGGGGCCAGAATAACCTCGCAGATATTTCAATAAAATGGGCAAAAGAAAAACTGAGAGTAGAAAGTGAGGATATTACCCAGAGCATCTCATTGGCAGCTAGGGCAACTTATATGCATACATGGAAAGAATCCCACCTAAAATTAATAAATAGGGCTTATCTTACTCCAGCTAGGCTGGCAAAATGGAACTGGGAAAGTAGGAACTGTCCTAAATGTAGTAAGGAATGCACAGATTATGTTCATGCTTTTTGGGCTTGCCCCAAAATTTCCCAATTTTGGCAGAAGATCAATTTCTGGGCCTCCAAGATAATGGGGACTAAGGTTAAACTGACGTTACTTCAGGTACTGTTTTTATGTAAATACAACATTGCCCTTCCTAATAATAGATTTATCAATGTATTGGTTCTGACAGCCCGTAACCTAATTTTAAGGAATTGGAGGACCCATAAACCACTTAAATTTACAGACTTCTTGAAAGAGGTTCAGTATCAAATGGTGCTGGAGCAATATAATATAAGATCTATTAACCCCAAACAAGTTTCTAGATTTTTCAGTAAATGGAAGATCTACATTATCTCACTCCCTATGGATCTACAAAAACAGGTGGTGTTACACTTTAAATCCTCCCCCTGGCTGCAACACCAAATAGAACGTGGTCTCTGCCCTAGACTATGGTTCGGTAATGATTAAGGGAATGGTGGGATTTGTACCCTTCCAACACTTCGCCCTCTCTTCCTTCTCTTTTTCCCTCCCCCCCCTCCCTTTTTTTTTTCCCCTCCCCCCCCCTCTCCTCCCTACTTGATTCTCATGTCCACCTCCACCTCCCTTATAACATAAGCTCGTGATAATATAAGCTAATCTAAATTATACAAGAGATAATGGGAATTGGTAGACGTTCATACTTTAAAGTAATAGAGGAGACTTAATCGATAGACGTATCTCTCGATATACTAGTCAAGAGTACTTTTTGGTGCAGAATATTTTACCAGTCTAAATTATACTTTAAAAGAGATAAGCGACATATAATAAGGAGATCGAAGATTTTTGGGATTTAGGTAAAGGTAACAGTTTATATACCATTAGGGCCCTTCTGTGAAGAAGAAGGGTGCTTTCAGCTTTGTTCTCCTTTTCTTCTTAAACCTTCTTTCCTTTAACTATTAGTTAATTCTATTTACCTATTGGCCCATTCCTCACTATGTCTGTAGTTGCTGTTTATTAGTTTGACAAGAAGAACATATGTATTGAATATTGTAATAAGGTTATAATTAGGAGAGGAGGCTTTTTCTCTAGCAGATTAATGTAACCAAAGGACAATGGTCTTCCTTCTTATGTCTTGTTTTCTTTTATTTTACCCTCTGCTTTTTTTGCTTTTCCTTCTTACTACCTTTCCCTTACTATGGTCAAGATAATGTAAGTAGTAAGAAATTGAAAAACAATTATACAGTTAGGATAATTGTCAACTTTATTTGATATGTAATAATGTGAATCTATGACGTAATAGAATTGTATGGTATGGGAGCTGTGTCTCTCAACAATGTTTCTTTTGTTTATAACGATGAATAAAACTTTTAAAATTTAAAAAAAAAAAGAAAAAAAAAAAAAAAAAAATCTACCGAGCGGACCGCACCGCTATTATAATAAAGTTATTAACCCCTAATCCGCCTCACTAACCCTATAATAAATAGTATTAACCCCTAATCTGCCCTCCCTAACATCACCGACACCTAACTTCAAACATTAACCCCTAATCTGCCGACTGGAGCTCACCGCTATTCTAATAAATGTATTAACCCCTAAAGCTAAGTCTAACCCTAACACTAACACCCCCCTAAATTAAATATAATTTAAATCTAACGAAATTAATTAACTCTTATTAAATAAATTATTCCTATTTAAAGCTAAATACTTACCTGTAAAATAAATCCTAATATAGCTACAATATAAATTATAATTATATTATAGCTATTTTAGGATTAATATTTATTTTACAGGTAACTTTGTATTTATTTTAACCAGGTACAATAGCTAAAATAGTTAAAATAATTACAAAATTACCTGTAAAATAAATCCTAACCTAAGTTACAATTAAACCTAACACTACACTATCAATAAATTAATTAAATAAAATACCTACAATTACCTACAATTAAACCTAACACTACACTATCAATAAATTAATTAAATACAATATCTACAAATAAATACAATGAAATAAACTAGCTAAAGTACAAAAAATAAAAAAGAACTAAGTTACAAAAAATAAAAAAATATTTACAAACATCAGAAAAATATTACAACAATTTTAAACTAATTACACCTACTCTAAGCCCCCTAATAACATAACAAAGACCCCCAAAATAAAAAAAAATGCCCTACCCTATTGTAAATTACTAAAGTTCAAAGCTCTTTTACCTTACCAGCCCTGAACAGGGCCCTTTGCGGGGCATGCCCCAAAGAATTCAGCTCTTTTGCCTGTAAAAAAACCACATACAATACCCCCCCAACATTACAACCCACCACCCACATACCCCTAATCTAACCCAAACCCCCCTTAAATAAACCTAACACTAAGCCCCTGAAGATCTTCCTACCTTATCTTCACCATACCAGGTTCACCGATCGATCCAGAAGAGCTTCTCCGATGTCCTGATCCAAGCCCAAGCGGGGGGCTGAAGCTGTCCATGATCCGGCTGAAGTCATCAAGTTCAATCCGATTGGCCGATCGGAACAGCCAATAGAATGCGAGCTCAATCTGATTGGCTGATCGGATCAGCCAATCGGATTGAACTTGATTCTGATTGGCTGATTCCATCAGCCAATCAGAATTTTCCTACCTTAATTCCGATTGGCTGATAGAATCCTATCAGCCAATCGGAATTCGAGGGACGCCATCTTGGATGACGTCCCTTAAAGGAGCCTTCATTCGTCGGTAGTCCGTCGGGCCAGCAGGATGTTCCGCGTCGGAGGTCTGCAAGATGGATGCGGAAGAAAGAAGATTGAAGATGCCGTTGATAGAAGACTTCAGCCGGATCATGGACCTCTTCAGCTCCCGCTTGGATGATGACTTCAGCCGGATCATGGACCTCTTCAGCTCCCGCTTGGATGATGACTTCAGCCGGATCATGGACATCTTCAGCCCCCCGCTTGGGCTTGGATCAGGACATCGGAGGAGCTCTTCTGGATCGATCGTTGAACCTGGTATGGTGAAGATAAGGTAGGAAGATCTTCAGGGGCTTAGTGTTAGGTTTATTTAAGGGGGGTTTGGGTTAGATTAGGGGTATGTGGGTGGTGGGTTGTAATGTTGGGGGGGGTATTGTATGTGTTTTTTTACAGGCAAAAGAGCTGAATTCTTTGGGGCATGCCCCGCAAAGGGCCCTGTTCAGGGCTGGTAAGGTAAAAGAGCTTTGAACTTTAGTAATTTCGAATAGGGTAGGGCATTTTTTTATTTTGGTGGTCTTTGTTATTTTATTAGGGGGCTTAGAGTAGGTGTAATTAGTTTAAAATTGTTGTAATATTTTTCTGATGTTTGTAAATATTTTTTTATTTTTTGTAACTTAGTTCTTTTTTATTTTTTGTACTTTAGTTAGTTTATTTAATTATATTTATTTGTAGATATTGTATTTAATTAATTAATTGATAGTGTAGTGTTAGGTTTAATTGTAGGTAATTATAGGTATTTTATTTAATTAATTTATTGATAGTGTAGTGTTAGGTTTAATTGTAACTTAGGTTAGGATTTATTTTACAGGTAATTTTGTAATTATTTTAACTATTTTAGCTATTGTACCTGGTTAAAATAAATACAAAGTTACCTGTAAAATAAATATAAATCCTAAAATAGCTATAATATAAATATAATTTATATTGTAGCTATATTAGGATTTATTTTACAGGTAAGTATTTAGCTTTAAATAGGAATAATTTATTTAATAAGAGTTAATTAATTTCGTTAGATTTAAATTATTTTTAACTTAGGGGGGTGTTAGTGTTAGGGTTAGACTTAGCTTTAGGGGTTAATACATTTATTAGAATAGCGGTGAGCTCCAGTCGGCAGATTAGGGGTTAATGTTTGAAGTTAGGTGTCGGTGATGTTAGGGAGGGCAGATTAGGGGTTAATACTATTTATTATAGGGTTAGTGAGGCGGATTAGGGGTTAATAACTTTATTATAATAGAGGTGCGGTCCGCTCGGCAGATTAGGGGTTAATAAGTGTAGGCAGGTGGAGGCGACGTTGTGGGGGGCAGATTAGGGGTTAATAAATATAATATAGGGGTCGGCGGTGTTAGGGGCAGCAGATTAGGGGTACATAGGGATAATGTAAGTAGCAGCGGTTTACGGAGCGGCAGATTAGGGGTTAAAAATAATATGCAGGGGTCAGCGATAGTGGGGGCGGCAGAATAGGGGTTAATAAGTGTAAGGTTAGGGGTGTTTAGACTCGGGTTACATGTTAGGGTGTTAGGTGCAGACGTAGGAAGTGTTTCCCCATAGACAACAATGGGGCTGCGTTAGGAGCTGAACGCGGCTTTTTTGCAGGTGTTAGGTTTTTTTTCAGCTCAAACAGCCCCATTGTTTTCTATGGGGGAATCGTGCACGAGCACGTTTTTGAGGCTGGCCGCGTCCGTAAGCAACTCTGGTATCGAGAGTTGCAGTGGCGTTAAATATGCCTGTACGCTCCCTTTTTGGAGCCTAACGCAGCCATTCTGTGAACTCTCAATACCAGAGTTATTTAAAAGGTGCGGCCAGAAAAAAGCCAGCATTAGCTACGCGGGTCGTTACCGACAAAACTCTAAATCTAGCCGTTAAATTCTTTTGGCCAGTAAGAATGAGCACTGGCACGCTAGTACCCTCGAGAAGATGCCTCCATTCCTTGAGTGCCAAAACTATGGCCAGTAATTCCCTGTCGCCAATTTCATAATTGAACTCCGCTGGAGACTATTTCTTAGAGAAGAAACCACACAGATGCAAGGAACGGTCTGGTGTAGGACGTTGAGACAAGAGGGCACCTACTCCAGTCTCAGACGCATCGACCTCAAGAACGAAAGGCAGGACAGGGTTAGGATGAGCCAGAACTGGAGCGGCAGCAAAGGCAGTCTTAAGACTATCAAAGGCCTTAATGGCAGTAGGTGACCAATAGAATGGATCATTCTCTTTACGGGTCATGTCTGTTATAGGTTTGACCAAGGAAGAAAAGTTTTTAATAAACTTTCTATATTAATTGGCGAAACCCAAAAAACGTTGAATAGACCGAAGACCAACTGGGCGAAGCCACTGCAGAACTGCAGATAACTTGTCAGGATCTATGGAGAACCCTGCAATGGAGATGACATAACCTTGGAAGGTTACTTGAGTCTCATGGAACTCACATTTGTCGAGTTTACAAAACAGGCCGTTCTCACGTAGTCTCTGAAGAACCCGTGTAACATCAGAACGATGAGCCTCAAGTGTGGGTGAGTGTATGAGGATGTTGTCTAAGTACACCACAACTGTTGCAACATATCTTGTAGGACATCATTAATAAATTCCTGGAAAACAGCAGGAGCAGTACATAGACCAAAGGGCTTTACAAGATACTCATAATGCCCGCTCCTGGTGTTAAATGATGTTTTTCATTTGTGGCCCTCCTTGAGCCTAACGAGATTGTACGCTCCTCTCAAATCAAGTTTAGTAAAGACCGTAGCTCCCTTGAGATGGTCAAAGAGTTCCATAATGAGCAGAATAGGGTAAGCATTCTTAATGGTAAGACCCTATAATCGATGCATGGTCTTAACTTGCCACCCTTTTTCTTCACAAAGTAAAAGCCAGCCCCTGCAGGAGAGCAGGATTTGCGGATGATCCCCCGCGACAGAGCATTGGCAGCATACTCCTCCATAGCACAATTCTCTGCTACTGACAGAGGGTACACCCGGCCCCGAGGAGGAATGGCTCCAGGTTGCAGGTCTATGGCACAATTGTAAGACCGGTGAGGAGGCAACGTACCGGCACGCACCTTGTCAAAAAATTTCTAAGAACTCTTGGTACTCCTCTGGCAATTGAGATACCGAAGACGTGCACAAGATTTTAACTGGTTTCCGAAGACAAGGTCTGCCCCCGACAGAACCTTAGGTGTGAGCATATCCCGGCCATGTAGGACAAGACTTCAAAAGGTGGCCCTGTAACCCACAATAGAGGCAAAGCCCCTCCCTCTTCCTAAAGGCCCTCTCCACCGCGGAGAGATGCGTGAATCCCAACTGCATCGGCTCAGCAGTACCTGGTGACTCGGGACCAGGAGGCATGGGAGGAGAGGGAGGCATGGGTGGGAACGAATACGTAGGAGACAACGGAACAGGAGGCTTCTGCAAGCGCTCCTTGAAAGAGGGCCTCTCACTTAGTCTGATGTCAATTAGGATAAAAAAAGACACCAATGCATCGAGATCTTCTGGTAAATCTCTGGCAGCAACTTCATCCTTAATCGCATCAAAGAGCCCATGAAAGAATAGGGCAACAAGGGCTTCATTGTTCCAACCTACCTCTGCGGCAAACATACGGAACTCAATGGCATACTGATCAACAGATCTTGTACCTTGCTGAATGGACATGAGTTGTTCAGCAGCAGAGGAGGAGCGAGCAGGAACATCAAATACCCTTCGAAAGGAGGCCACAAATTCAGGGTAATTTGAAATCACAGGTTTATTAGTCTCCCACAAGGGATTAGCCCAGGCAAGAGCTGTGTCAGAGAGTAACGAGATGAGAAATCCCACCTTAGCTCTGTCAGAGGGAAACGCCTGAGGTAACACCTCAAAGTAAATGCCCACCTGGTTCAAAAACCCTCTGCACTGATTAGGATCACCTCCATATCGCTGAGGTAGAGGTGCAGAACTGGACATGCTCCTGGTAGGACTAGGTGCAGCAGTGGAAACAGGAGCAGCCATAACTTGCGGGACACTTTGGTCCAAATGTGCAGTGCAAGTCAGCAGGGTTTGCAGGGATAGTGCAAATTGATCCAAACGGTGATCCTGTTCATCCATTCTGGAAATTATGGCAGGTAAAGGTGGATTATTAGCACCATCAGGATTCATGGCCCTTGCGTAATGTCAGGATGCCAGGAATCAGACTGAGGCAAGAAATACAAAAATAATCACACCTTTATTAATAGCAAAATTAATAAAAAGTCCACAAGTCAAATAACAAGCCAGGAATCAAAACTAGAACTGGTAGTCAAACGAGCCGAGTCAGGTGCCAAAGCGAATAGTCAGACAAGCCGGAATCAAGAACAAGGAGAAGAGCAGAGTCAGGAACAAGCCAGGCATCAGGAACCAGGAGGGATGTCAGACAGCCAGGTAATACACAGGAACTCTCACACACAGGTCTGAGACAACGCAAGGGCAAAGCATACTGAGCAGAGGCCCTTTAAATAATAAGTGATGGCATCACAATTCTGAGACTGCATCCTGTCTCACACGGATGATGTACAACAGTCTGGCCATAAAAGGAAGTGCAGGAAATGAGCAGCATCACATAGTATGCACCAGAGTCAGGAAGAGAGGTTAGTAAAATGGCTGCCAGCAGAACATGGCTAACAGATCAGGGAAAAAACCCTGACATATACAAACACAAATAGATAAAGTACATTATAGGATCATATACAAACACAAATAAAGTACATTATAGGATCATATACAAACACAAATAAAGTACATTATAGGATCATATACAAATACACAAAGTACATTATAGGATCATATACAAACACAAATAAAGTACATTATAGGATCATATTCAAACACAAATAGATAAAGTACATTATAGGATCATATACAAACACAAATAAAGTACATTATAGGATCATATACAAATACATAAAAGACATTATAGGATCATATACAAACACAAATAAAGTACATTATAGGATCATATTCAAACACAAATAGATAAAGTACATTATAGGATCATATACAAACACCAATAGATAATGTACAATATAGGATCATATACAAACACAAATAGATAAAGTGCACTATAGGATCATATACAAACACAAATAGATAAAGTACATTATAGGATCATATAAAAACACAAATAGATAAAGTAAAATATAGGATCATATACAAACACAAATAAAGTACATTATAGAATCATATACAAACACAAATAAAGTACATTAAAGGTGCATATACAAACACAAATAAAGTACATTATAGGATCATATACAAACACAAATAGATAAAGTGCACTATAGGATCATATACAAACACAAATAGATAAAGTACATTATAGGACAATATACAAACACAAATAAAGTACATTATAGGATCATATACAAACACAAACAGATAAAGTACATTATAGGAGCATATACAAACACAAATAAAGTACATTATAGGATATACAAACACAAACAGATAAAGTACATTATAGGATCATAAACAAACACAAATAGATAAAGTACACTATAGGATCATATACAAACACAAATAGATAAAGTACATTATTGGACATATACAATCACAAATAGATAAAGTACATTATAGGATCATATACAAACACAAATAAAGTACATTATAGGATCATATAAAAACCACAAATAGATAAAGTACACTATAGGATCATATACAAACACAAATAGATAAAGTACATTATAGGATCATATACAATCACCAATAGATCAAGTACATTATAGGATCATATACAAACACAAATAAAGTACATTATAGGATCATATACAAACAAAAATAAAGTACATTATAGGATCATATACAAAACACAAGTAAAGTACATCATAGGATCATACACAAACACAAATAGATAAAGTACACTATAGGATCATATACAAACACAAATAGATAAAGTACATTATAGGATCACATACAAACACAAATAAAGTACATTATAGTATCATATACTCGTCATGTTTGGAGGAGAGAGAATGCTGATTTGCAACCAAAGAACACCATACCAACTGTGAAGCATGGGGGTGGCAACATCATGGTTTAGGGCTGTTTCTCTGCAAAGGGAACAGGACGACTGATCCGTGTACATGAAAGAATGAATGGGGCCATGTATTGTGAGATTTTTTTGTCTAAACCTCCTTCCATCAGCAAGGGCATTGAAGATGAAACGTGGCTGGGTCTTTCAGCATGACAATGATCCCAAACACACCGCCCGGGCAATGAAGGAGTGGCTTTGTAAGAAGCATTTCAAGGTCCTGGAGTGGCCTAGCCAATCTTCAGATCTCAACCCCATAGAAAACCTTTGGAGGGAGTTGAAAGTCTGTGTTGCCCAGCGACAGCCCCAAAACATCACTGCTCTAGAGGAGATCTGCATGCAGGAATGGGCCAACATACCAGCAACAGTGTGTGACAACCTTGTGAAGACTTACAGAAAACGTTTGACCTCTGTCATTGCCAACAAAGGATATATAACAAAGTATTGAGATGAACTTTTTATATTGATCAAATACTTATTTTCCACCATAATTTGCAAATAAATTCTTTCCAAATCAGACAATGTGGTTGTCTGGATTTGTTTCCACATTTTGTCTCTCATAGTTGAGGTATACCTATGATGAAAATTACAGGCCTCTCTCATCTTCTTAAGTGGGAGAACTTGCACAATTGGTGGCTGACTAAATACTTTTTTGCCCCACTGTATCTATATTTTAGACAGTAGTGATTTTTGTGTATGAATTGACTTTGGGTATTGGTATCAGGTTGTTAATACCAAATATAGGGGGATATTTATCAAAGCCTCAACTATGCTGCATTTGCCGGCACCAATACGCTCGCCTAACATCGCGGCCCCGGACCTGAATACGATCTCCATATTTATAAAAAAAACTGTCAAAAAGCCGTACACCAAGTACGTGGCGAGGAGCATCATACTGTTGTTAAATAGCAGTCATCGATCTCGCTGCTATTCGGCTTTTTCCCAACTTTATTTATACCCTGTCACTAAACGCCGCCACTATACTAAAATGTTTAACCCCTATCCCACCGCTCCCGGACCCCGCCGCAACATTAATAAAGTTATTAACCTCTATCCTGCCGCTTCCGGACCCCGTTCCAATCAGCCAATAGGATTTGAGCAGCTTTCATCCTATTGGCTGTTCCAATCAGCCAATAGGATGAGAGCTCAATCCTATTGGCTGATTGGAACAGCCAATAGGATGAGAGCTGCCAGATTGATGAAGATATAAGAGGCCGCATGGATGAAGACTTCTTGCCAGCTTGATGGATTCTTCAAGCCGTACTTCAAAAACTGTAAGTGGATCGTCGGAGGTTAGTGTTAGGTTTATTTAAGGTTTTTTTGGGTGGGTTTTATTTTAGAGTAGGGTCTGGGCAGGTAAAAGAGCTAAATGCCCTTTTAAGGGCAATGCCCATACAAATGCCTTTTTCAGGGCAATGGGGAGCTTAGTTTTTTTTAGATAGGCGTTTTATTTGGGGGGGTTGGTTGGGGGGGTGGTGGGTTTTACTGTTGGGGGGGTGTTTGTATTTTTTTTTTCAGGTGAAAGAGCTGATTTCTTTGGGGCAATGCCCAGCAAAAGGCCCTTTTAAGGGCCATTGGTAGTTTATTGCAGACTAGGGTTTTTTCTTATTGGGGGGGGGCTTTTTTATTTTGATAGGGCTATTAGATTAGGTGTAATTTGTATTTATTTTTGATACTGTGGTTTGTTTGTTTGTTTTTGTAACTTAGTGTTTGTTTGTTTTCGCAACTTAGTGTTTGTTTTTGTAATTTAGTAATATTTAATAGTAGATTTAAATCATTTGAGTAGGGTTATGGTTTTTTAATATGTAATATAGTTAATTTAATTGCTAGTTTAATGTAATTTTAGTATAATAGGGTAGGTTAATTAATAGTTTAATATAGTTTATTTTAATTCTAAAGGTAAGTTTTAATTTATTATAAGATAGGGATGTTGTAATTTTAATGTAAAGTTAGCAGGTTGTTAGGTTTAGGAGTAAATAGCTTAATTTTGTTTATGGCGATGAGGGGGGCTGGTGATTTAGGGGTTAGTAGGTTTAGTTAATGGTAGTGATGTGGGAGGCCAGAGGTTTAGGGGTTAATACGTTTATTTAGTGGCGGCGGGGTCCCGTAGCGGTGGAATAGGGGTTAATACATTTTATTTAGGTTGCAGCAATGTCGGAGTGGCAGATTAGGGGTGTTTAGACTCTGGGTTTATGTTAGGGTGTTGGTTGTAAACGTTACTGGTTTTCTACAATAGAAATCGATGGGATATCTGGCAGCAGCAAACATAAGCTTTCAGTGCTTTCAGACTCCCATTGATTCCTATGGCATCCGCAACCTCCAGGGTGGCGGATTGAAAACCAGGTACGCTGGGCCGGAATAGCCGCGAGCGTACCTGTTAGAAATTCGATAACTGGGAAAAAGGTGTCAATTAGAGCCGAATGTGTATTCAGAACATCTGTAATGACGTAAGCATCGATCTGTGTCGAATTGAGACCGGCGGATCGTATGTTACGTCACAGATTTCAACTTTTGCCGGTCTGTAGGCTTTTATAACTAGGTTGAATCAACCTCGCCACAATTACGCTGCGGAATTCCAGCTTATTTGCGGTTGACGGCTTTATAAATATCCACTATGGGATACAATCATGCTCATATTTCTAGTTATATACTATACAGATTTATGGATAGGTTTACATACATACATCACACAAGTTAACATAAGTCTGTCAGGAAGAGTTAGTTAATTTCATTAAAAAAAAAATTCCACTAGCATAACCAATCATTTTTGACACTGACATATCAAAATGTAAACAGGAAGTGATGTATGGCTGACTGAAGAGTCACATTATAAACACGACAACTCCCGTAATTCATTTTATTTGTACAGATCAACACAACTCTTTACAAGTAGCACACAGCAAAATATGACAATCCGCTTATGAAACTAAGGAAGTATAACAAAGAAACCCGTTTGCTAAATTAAGGACGTTATAGGTATTAATGCGGCGATTCCAGAAGTGACGTTTAGGGATACATGTCACTTCCGGTCTGCCGTTTTCACCTAGTAGCAATGATCTGAACAAGACAAGGATATAGCTATGTGTTTTTACTATGAACAGTGCATAAATAATGGTTTGCTATGCAAGGGACATAGTGCACAAGTGACAAAGCACTAGAGAGTAAATTGGTGACAAAAATGTGGCCGTAATTATAGAACGGAAATAAACACATGCATGGGTATTACTTCCGGTTGTATATACAAACGGATCATTGCACTATATGAGGGTCAGCTTTTTGGCGCCAAAATAACAGCGATATGATTGGATACTCATTATCATAAATGGAGCTTCCATAAGAAACCATATTATAGTCTTGATAAAGGCCTGATAAAGGGCCGAAATGCATTGACATTTATGGTAAGCTCCATTCTTATCATTTATACTTGTCTTTAGCATTATTGCACCATGTTGTATATTCTTTATTTACAGGTATAAAGTTTAAGCACACTAAGAGAAGTTTTTGGATAACTCTGGATTTTCCCCAACGCTTTCTTCAGTTTTAATTTCCTCCTCAGAGGATTCACAATTAGGAGAGATTACTTTATTCATGTTCACCATCTGACTTAAGCAGACACTTGGAGTTCAAGGACATTATTTTTTTACTTTATGTATTGTCACGGATATCAGACGGCTAAGGCTACCCCCCACTCCCCTACAAACTCACCCCTGTTGTTTCTCAGTGGTTTTGGGCTCCTCAGAGCAACCACCATCTCTGGAAGGTGTTTGTTTGCTTTGTGTTGGCTTGTTTTTGTGTTCAGAGAAAAGTTGGTGTATGACCAGGAAAACCCTCCTAGGCTGGCCGGGCTCCTGGAACTCCCGGTCGGCCGCCTTACAATGGACACCCGCTTAACCCCTCTCAGGCTGGCCAGGCTCCTGGAACTCCCGGTCGGCCACAGGACAGCAGAACACCTGCTAACTTTTACCCAGGTCGCTCCAGCAACCATGTGCCCCAGAGCTCCGCTCTTTTAGGGATTAGTAGCCCCTGGGGAGTACAAGGGGTGGGGGAATTGCCAGAGGGGAGCTCCTTTGGGAACCGCGGGTTTTGGACACCCCTAACCCCATAACTTCATCGGACTGTAACTCCGGTCCCCAGTAACGAATCATGCTGATTTTTGGACTGTGAAATCTGGGACCGAGAGCTTTAAAATGACACCCTGGAAGTGCCGCCGCTCCAACGCGTTCACCCCAAAACCGCCACCCATATGTATTGGGATTATGTGGGACTGTGGCTCCTATGGAGGTGCCGGGCTGTCTAGAGGGGCAGGAATTGGGGAAAAATAGTGGGATTGTCCAGGGTCTTATCAAGATGAGCTGACTGTATAAAAGGAGTGTGTGTTTTCAATAAAATCAGTTCCTGTGTAACCTGAATGCTAGTGTGTTATTTGGGTGAGCTCCAGCTAAAATCACTATCCTGAGCTACATAGCAGCCTGTTCCAGGCAGAGGAAGGACATGCTGGAAGAGCTACCTAGTCTGGGTAGCTGGAGTCTGCCACAGGGTGGGACCCTGAGTACTGGTGCTGTCGGGCATCAGGGGTGGCTACAGGCTGTGGTCACTTGCCAGCTACATAGCTGCAGTCGGCAGGGAGGAAGCAGGACCCCTTTTGGCGGAGCTACCCAGTCGGGGTAGCCGGGGGTATCCGTCACATGTATTCTCTACTATTTGATCATTTTTCAGATTTTTGACATTGATTATCACTTGTTTCCCCTTTTTTTTACTTTTTACATAATTTTATTATTTTTTCAGTTTTTAATTTTTATATAATCTACACTTTGTTTTAACATTTTTTTTCTATTAATTTTTAAAATAAACAATTTTTTCACTTTTGAATCACCTTTTTATGTGAGGTACTAACTACCCCTCAAGGATATATATTTCTTTTTCAGCTTCTTCTTTCGGACCATACCATCATATACCTACCCATAGATGCATCCGTAGGACATCATTACATTATCTGGATTTTACATTATTTGGACTTAGCATTTTAGACATCATTTTGAGACATAACAATAACACTGTTATTCTCCTTATAAGTTTAACCTATCAGGCTTAACTTACCATATCTTGTAAGGGATCTCACTCTTAATATATATTTTAACCAAGATCTAATTTTTTTTTCCTTTTATAGTTGTTACATGGATCCATGATATCATATTTGTTATTTAGTAAATGTATATAATTTTAATGTAAGCAATTTTCCTTTGCCTTGTAACACATACGCGCTCTTTGTAATCTTAGTTGTTTTAGATCATCTAAAGCTCCCTGCTCAGACGAGATGATCTAGGAATAGTGATGTTGTGAACCTAAAATTTTGGGTTGGCGAACGCGAACTTTCGCGAACCGGCGAACTGGGCGAACCGCCATAGACTTCAATAGGCAGGCGAATTTTAAAACCCACAGGGACTCTTTCTGGCCACAATAGTGATGGAAAAGTTGTTTCAAGGGGACTAACACCTGGACTGTGGCATGCCGGAGGGGGATCCATGGCAAAACTCCCATGGAAAATTACATAGTTGATGCAGAGTCTGGTTTTAATCCATAAAGGGCATAAATCACCTAACATTCCTAAATTGTTTGGAATAGCGTGCTTTAAAACATCAGGTATGTGTAAGGGTTACGCCCGATTCACAGTGCGCAGTGTAGGTGATATACCTGCCCTGACCATGCTTTGCAGACCAGGTGTCAGTGGTCAGATGGACCCTTGCCCCAACACTGTGTGCCAGACATGCCATTATAGCAGACTTATATGGCTTTGGCGTTGCTTTTTGGTAATTAGAAGGCTGCTAAATGCCACTGCGCACCGTGAAGGGGTTAATTAGGGAGCATGTAGGCAGCTTGTAGAGTTAATTTTAGCTTAAGTGTAATGTAGTAGACAACCCAAAGTATTGATCTAGGCCCATTTTGGTATATTTAATGCCACCATTTCACCGCCAAATGCGAACAAATAAAAAAAAATTATTCACTTTTTTTTTTTAGGTTTCTCACTGAAATTATATACAAACAGCTTGTGCAATTATGGCACAAATGGTTGTAAATGCTTCTCTGGGATCCCCTTTGTTCAGAAATAGCAGACATATATGACTTTGGCGTTGCTTTCTGGTAATTAGAAGGCCGCTAAATGCTGCTGCGCATCACACGTGTATTATGGCTAGCAGTGAAGGGGTTAATTAGGTAGTTTGTAGAGAGCTTGCAGGGTTAATTTTAGCTTTAGTGTAGAGATCAGCCTCTCATCAGACACATCAGACCCCCTGTCCCTCCCAAACAGCTCCCTTCCCTCCCCCACCCCACATCTCCCCGCCATCTTAAGTACTGGCAGAAAGTCTGCCAGTACTAAAATAAAAGGTTTTTATTTGTTTTTCATTTTTTAAGCATATTTACATATGCTGTTGTGTAGCATCCCCCCCTAGCCCCCAACCTCCCTGATCCCCCCAAAACAGCTCTCTAACCCTCCCCATCTGCCTTATTGGCGGCCATCTTGGGTACTGGCAGCTTTCTGCTATTATTTCACAGTCAACTAAGTGTTGTTTTTTTTAAATGTACACTAATGTTACACCAGATATGAGTGGTGGCACTGGGCAAGTGGGCACAGTATACGCTGTGAGCCTGACACACACTCTGGCAGGCAGGCAACTGCAATTAGATTACACAGGGAAAAAAAGCAGACTGATGTTCTAGCCCAAAAAAGGGCTTTTTGGGGTGCTGTCCTTACAGCAGAGATCAGATGAGTCCTTCAGGACTGTAGTGGACACTGAATACACTAGCCTAGCTATCAATTTCCCTATTAAATTAGCAGCAGCTACACTGTCCCTCCTCTGACTAAGAATGCAGCTTCCTAATGAATGTAAAATGGATGTTGTCCAGGAGGTGGGAGGGTCTGGGAGGGAGGGTCTGCTGCTGATTGGCTGGAATGTGTCTTCTGACTGTGAGGTATAGGGTCAAAGTTTACTCAATGATGAAGAATAGGGGGCGGACCGAACATTGCATATGTTCGCCCTCCGCAGCGAACGCGAACATGCTATGTTCGCCGGGAACTATTCGCCGGCAAACTAATCGCGACATCACTATCTAGGAAGTCTAGACAGCATGGCAAGGTCCCTCAAATAATTTAAGAAACACAAATTTCTTTCATATAGGTGGCGAGAGTCCACAAGCTAGTTACAGATGAGATATACATTCCTTCCAGGAGGGGGCAAAGTTTCCCAAACTTCAAATGCCTATAAATACACCTCCCACCTCACTCATTCCTCAGTTTTACAAACTTTGCCTCTCATGGAAGTGGTGACGCATGATGTGCTTGATTTCTTCAGTGAAATGCATTTCTAAGCATATTGAAGCCCAGTTCCTCTCAAAGTACAGTGTTTGTCTGAGGGATGTGAAGGGAGTATTTCCTGATGATACCATGTTTTAGCCTATGGCAAATCTTTTTATAAGGCTCTCTGTAAATCGGTCACAGGGATTCATCTGCTGCCTCCCTTTTCAGATCGACATTATACTCCTCTACCATTACCTCTGCTAATATGTTTCAGTACTGGTTTAGCTGTCTGCTATATGTGGATCTGTGTCTTACATGGTAAGTATATACTTTTATTATATAAGACACTCTCAGCTATGGATTGGGCACTTTTTAAGTAAAGTTGTTATATATTGTTGTATATATGCCTTGAGTCAGTCATTCAGTGCTCTTTTTAGTGACTTTATTTGTGGCTAAATATTTGTCAAGGTTGGTAGAGTCTGTAAAACATGCAAGCTTTTTTTTTTAGAGCTAGTAATTTATAAATTAGGATGCTAAGTATTATGTTAGTTTCATGGAATGTTGATAATCACATTTTATGCAGCTATAATAGAAGTATCCATTAGGCTTTATTTAGGTACATTTTGTTTTGTTTTTTGTATATACAATCAAAATTTTTACCTGTTGTTAAGAGTGATAGGTGTATTAGAAATCCACTACAGCGTTGCATGTCGGTAATGTGATGATGCTATTTATGTCATAGGGTGACATGTCATCATTTTGCGCTGTTTTTTTGGCGCCAAAAAAAAAAAACAGCCAAAAATGTTCCTGCCAAAATTGCCATTATAAGCTCCGCCCCAGCTCATTCAGTGTTTTCAGAAAACACTTAGGGCTTGATGATTGAAAGCTCTCTGGGCTGACGAGATTATTAATGAATGCTCGCCAGTCCTTCTATTTCCCTGGTGGGATGATCTAAATCTATTTTGTACCCTGAAAACAGGGTGTCTGGCTAAGGGGCGTATACTGCATTTTCATATGAAATGTGCACAATAAAATTCGTATTTTTAAACATTATACAAAACAAATATTTGAACCATTCACACAAAAATAAGCAGGGAAAAATTGTATTGTGAAGGTGCATCAAAAATCGTAACAAAATTCTTCACCAAAAATTGTATGTTAACAAAAAAGTAAAATTAGTATGTAATTTACACAGGAATAAATCAAATTAAATATGCACAGTGTAAATCGTAATTGTAATACACTGGATGTGCAAAAATCACACAGAAATTTAAATTTATAAATACAAAATGCACAGCGTAATTGTTGTTTTTTCGCAAAATGGGCTGAACACGGGCGTTCCATGGGCGTATATGAAAATGTCTCTCTAATCCCAGCGTAATTCTATAAACGTTTTCGCACTGCAGATATCACAATTTTTTCTCACCAACTAAAAGGTGGCAAGATTTTCTCAAAACAATACGAAAACTTATAACCCCAATAGAAAAAAAAGTGCATACTAAAATATAGGCGAATGTAAGATGCTATAAGCAGAAAGCAGCGTAATGTTAGTTATATTGGCTGCAGGATTTTAATTTTAAAGTGCTCCCCCTGCTCCCTGATAACTTTGCACTATGGAGCGAAGTTTCCCTAACCAGCGAGCTCAAATACTTTTAATAGGAGTCACCTCGCAACTCGCAGGGAATGCCCCTTTTTTTGTGATCATTGCACCGGGGCAGCCCTGCAAGTGTCAGCGAGAAAAAGAAGGTTTGAGCTGGCGAATAATATATCATCGAGCCCTTAGAGACCTTTCATGCAGCATTTTATGAATCAGTTTTCTTTTCTTTTTTTTTAATAAATTTTTACTCTGTTTCCCATTCTCTCAAGCCTATTATATTTATCATATATAGTAGCAAGGATATAAATTTGCAGATTTTTTTATTTTTTTTTTGCAATTATGTCTAAAACTGAAACTGCCTCTGATGTTACCATAGGATTTGAGCTACCTGAACACGTATCTACCAAAGCTAAGTGTATTTGTTGTAATAAAGCTGATCTAAATTCTTCAGGTCAATTATGTGGCTCTTGTTTTGACAAAATGTTAAATGCTGATAATATATCTATGAGTGCAAATACACCCACTGTTATTCCATCTCAGTCTAATGTACATAGCATTGCTGCAGCTATAGAGAAGGCAATGACTGCTATTTTTCCTTCAAATAAATGTAAAAGGGTTTTGCAACATTTTCCTAAACCTAGTGAATTAAGTTCTGTCCTTCAGCATACTTATGTATCCTCTACTGATGGGGTTTCCTCTGTTTCAGAGGATGCCACGTCAGAGACAGATATAGGCAAATCTTTTTTATTTAAGATAAAATATATTCGTTATTTTTTAAAGGAAGTTTTGTTTACTTTGGGTATTGAGGAGTCTAAACCTTCTGACGGTAAAGCTAGTAATTGTCTAAATTCTGTATTTAAGACTACTGTTATTACTCCTGAAGTATTTCCAATTCCTGACGCTATCTCTAATGTGATTTCTAAAGAATGGTCTAAGCCTGGTACCTCTTTTAACCCTTCTTCTAGGTTTAAGGAATTGTATCCTTCCTTTACCTGTAGCCAATGTAGAAACTTTGGGAAACAGTTCCTAAAGTTGATGGGGCAATTTCTACTCTTGCCAAACTTACTACTATTCCTATGGAAGACAGTACTTCTTTTAAGGATCTTTTTGATAGGAAGCTTGAAAATGATCTGAAAAGGGCATATTTACATACTGGCTATTTTCTTAGACCTGTTATATCTATGGATGATATTGCTGCTTCTTCTACTTTTTAGTTGGACAGTTTAGCACAGCAGTTGTCTTCATATTCTGAATTATCTAACATTATTGTTTTACTTCAACATACAAATCATTTTATTTGTGATGCTATATTTGACGTTATGAAGATCAATGTCAAATCCATGTCTTTAGCCATTCTAACTAGAAGAACTTTATGGCTTACATATTGGAATGCTGACATTGTGCATAAAACTATATTATTATCTCTCTCTTTTCAAGGTAAAAATCTTTTTGGTTCACAATTGGATTGTATCTCCACTGTTACTGGGGGTAAGGGAGTTTTCTTTCTAATGACACGGTAAGTCCACGGATCATCATAATTACTATTGGGAATATCTCTCCTGACCAGCAGGAGGAGGCAAAGAGCAACACAGCAAAGCTGTTAAATACCACTCCCTTACCTACAACCCCCAGTCATTCTTTTGGCTTGTATCAGTTGCAAGGAGGGGTAAAGTTAGGTGCCTGATTCTTCAATCAAGAGTTTGTTATTTTTAAGGAAAGCAGGTTTGCTCTGTTTTCCTGGGGTGTAGCTGTAGTCCATGTCAGTCTCGTCAGTAGAGCAGTGGTGACTTTTAAGCATTTAGGAACTTGTGGGGTATAATCCCCACTGTGCCTCCCAATCAGTTTTTGCTGTCCTTATTTTAAAAAGCCTAAGTAGGTTTACTTGGTCTTTTTTGCTTTAAACAGGTCCATGTGAGGGATGAAGCCTTTCAAACCTTGTGAGCTGCCCTGCTGCCAGGCAGACTGTGATGGAGGTAAGTGCTACTTTTATTTTTCTGATATAGATAAAGTTCAGAAAAGTTTTGGCACTTATGGGGTTAATTTTGGGATGTTAATCCTGCTTATGTGCAGGTTTTTTATTGTGGCAGTTTAGTTTTTGTGGGGCATTGTGAGAGGATATTGGCTATATTTAGGAGGGCTGTTCAGCTGTCCTTGTTGAGGCTCATTATTTTGTGTTTGGATGGGTAGGTACGGACTGCTTGGTGTTTAAGCAAGTTGCAGACTTTCTTTTCCTCCCGGCGGCTGTTTGCAGTGTTAATTATAATGCCGGCCGGGAGGTGGCTAGGTTCGCCCACGATGGGAAGAGTTTCCTTGGCGTGAGTTTTGAGCGCTCTTCCTGTGTGTTTCTGCTGCATTGCGGAAGTGAGAGGTTGTTTAGAGCCTTCTTTCGTTTGCAGAGTGAATGCTGATATTCCTCTGGTTCAAGATTTAAAGTCCAGATTGCTTGGGTTTTCCTCCGGTCTGGGTAGGTCAGGTAAGCACCTCAGCAAGGCTTGTTAAGGTGTAGAGGTGTGCAGCAGGGGTTCTGGGTTCATTTTTTGGCATTCTTTGTTAACGTTTTTCTCTTAAAGTGATAGCTAAAAAAAGATTATTTTTTTTCTAATTGTTATAATATTTGTGTGCTAGAGATGGACCAAGAGGACCTGCAAGCTGTCACTTGCACTTTATGTTTAGATGCTAATGTGGAGCCTACTATCCCTTTTTGTTCTTCCTGTATTGAGAGAACATTCACACAAGAATAAAATGGCGCTAACACTCCCTTAAAATGCTGATAGTGATTTCAAAATAACCCTCTTTGCAATCTCCTATACTTAAATATAAGTGTGAAAAATGTCTCAATAAATTAGAGGATATACACTGATTAAAATACAATTAGGTTTACAATATTACCGCATCAAAATAATGAAGTCCATATATCACTTGAGCCCACTGCTGCTTGTTTGCCAAATGTATCCTTCACACCAAATGCAGTAGGGCTGGAACTTTCACTCTAAAAGAAAAAAGCACAGAAAAAAAGACTCAAGTGCAATAAAACACACACTCGTTCCTGCACTTAAAGATTTGCACTTACAATGTTTAATAAATAAAGATGCAGTTACAACAAAACTTTTCTTTCATCAGAAGCAGGCAAATAGAAATGCTCAGCTACTCCGGTCCAGTGCTCTTCTAACCCGGTTTCCCTTTTGCAGTATAATCTCCTTTTTTCAAACGTCCGCCGGAACTTTAAACATAGGGAGAGTTTTGCTCTTAGGGCTATGGTAGCCCTGAGTGTCCAAAAGTAGAGCGCTCCGTTTCTAGAACTACGGCTCCTCTAAACGTCCAAATATGATCCTGTGATTACCTCTACGCATTTCATCTGCTAACGTGCAGACTTTTTCAAGAGGTCTGACAGTATAGTCTATAAACTTGTTACTAGTCTATTTGTTATTATTTCTGGTTCCAGAAAAGTTCATAAAGCCTCTGCCTTTTCTTTGGCATCTTGGTTGAAGCTTTTGATTCATAACACTTATTTGGAGGCGGGGCATTCTCCGCCTCAAAGAATTACAGCTCATACTACAAGATCAGTTGCCACATCTTGGGTTTTCAAGAATGAAGTTTTAGTTGATCAAATCTGCAAAGCAGCAACTTGGTCCTCTTTGCATACATTTACTAAATTTTATCATTTTTATGTTTTTGCTTCTTTGGAGGCAGCTTTTGGTAAAAAGGTTCTTCAGGCAGCTGTCTCAGTTTGATTCTAGTGCCTATGATTTAAATGGTTTTAATTTTTAAGAAAACTTAATTATTTTTTGGATTGAATTTTTCAGCAGAAATAGCTGTTTTTATTTTATCCCTCCCTCTATAGTTACTTATGGACTTGCACATCTTGGGTATTATATGCCATCAGTAACTAGCTTGTGGACTCTCACCACCTATATGAAAGAAAACTTAATTTTTGTAAGAACTTACCTGATAAATTAATTTCTTTCATGGTGGCGAGAGTCCACGAGGCCCACCCATTTTTGGGGGTTATGATTTTTTTGTATAAAGCACATTATTTATCCTGTTCTTTTTTATACTTTTACTCATTATACACCTCACTAACTTGGCTATACATTAAACTGAGGTATGAGTCAGGTGGGAGGTGTATTTATAGCTATTTGAAGTTTGGGAAACTTTGCCCCCTCCTGGTAGGAATGTATATCCCATCAGTAACTAGCTCATGGACTCTTGCCACAATGAAATAAATTAATTTATCAGGTAAGTACTCACATAAATTATGTTTTTACCTTGATAAATATTTATCTGACTATGCAGGGTTCTGTATGTGAAAGAGACACCAAAGATTTTGTGTAATTTCAGTGTCAGTGAGTTTTGGCATTTGTGTATATAGAGAGATATAATATAAGGGGACCTATGTTTTTAGAGAGATATTAGATAAAGTCTGCTCTGTCACAGCACAGTGTCCTCTTACTAATGTCCCAAATGTCTTTTCTTTTTAAAACAAGTAATATTTTTCACTAGGTAATCTTTAGAGTATTCCTAATCTGATTTTCCACCACAATATTATGGTTGTTTATTATCTCCAAATTTTAAAAACAAGTTAGAGACTATTCTACGCCAGACTGATGTCAAAACCTGTAAATATATTTTTAAGGTACTAAACTAATTAGAAAGTCTGTTTTCTATACCTCCATTCCCATGCCAGACAGCTCACCACCTATATGAAAGAAAACTTAATTTTTGTAAGAACTTACCTGATAAATTAATTTCTTTCATGGTGGCGAGAGTCCACGAGGCCCACCCATTTTTGGGGGTTATGATTTTTTTGTATAAAGCACATTATTTATCCTGTTCTTTTTTATACTTTTACTCATTATACACCTCACTAACTTGGCTATACGTTAAACTGAGGTATGAGTGAGGTGGGAGGTGTATTTATAGCTATTTGAAGTTTGGGAAACTTTGCCCCCTCCTGGTAGGAATGTATATCCCATCAGTAACTAGCTCATGGACTCTTGCCACAATGAAATAAATTAATTTATCAGGTAAGTTCTCACCTAAATTATGTTTTTACCTTGATAAATATTTATCTGATTATGCAGGGTTCTGTATGTGAAAGAGACACCAAAGATTTTGTGTAATTTCAGTGTCAGTGAGTTTTGGCATTTGTGTATATAGAGAGATATAATATAAGGGGACCTATGTTTTTAGAGAGATATTAGATAAAGTCTGCTCTGTCACAGCACAGTGTCCTCTTACTAATGTCCCAAATGTCTTTTCTTTTTAAAACAAGTAATATTTTTCACTAGGTAATCTTTAGAGTATTCCTAATCTGATTTTCCACCACAATATTATGGTTGTTTATTATCTCCAAATTTTAAAAACAAGTTAGAGACTATTCTACGCCAGACTGATGTCAAAACCTGTAAATATATTTTTAAGGTACTAAACTAATTAGAAAGTCTGTTTTCTATACCTCCATTCCCATGCCAGACAGCTTTGTTGAATTGCTCTGCATTTTGGACATTGTGGAAAAAAATGGTTCCTTTTTGAAGACCAGAATTATTCCTCTTAGAAGCATTTTGTAGAATAAGTTTTCAGACTTCCTTAGACCGGGTTTGATACGGACACATCATGACTGATATGATTTTACCAAAGCATGAGAGAAATCCAGATTTATATTTACTTACCAATAAATATATTTCTCCACAATCATAGTAGAACCATTTGAAAGTGCATTCTCTTTGGACAATTTCTTTTTTGTACCTATACATGTCAGTTGTCTAGTCAAGCTCTTTAATCCTTCCCTTCTCCAATTGAATTGACTCACTCAAGATGGGAAGTGATATATGTAGGGTTGGTGGTCCCGCCTCTGACTTTTTGGAACCATTTTTAACAGTTGCAGTGGTTAACATTATATATACATCAATCAGTACTGGTATGGTTCTACTTTAAGTGTTAATACATCAGTGTAGTAGTAATTTTAGTATCTTTTTTCTTCCTTTCTCTCTTGCCTTCCAGCTTTCCATAGTTTAGAATCAAGATAAGTGTCTCATCTGCTCGTCATATCTCTTTAAAATGGAATACGCTCCTCAATGTTTCAGACAATTTTATCAGTATGGTTAGGGTTAAATGGCCATTGTACACTAGATTGACACATTTATATAGCCCATTTAGGAGTGTTTTGTAACAATGTATAGTATTGCTTATTTTTTAATAACATTGTGCTGATTTTCAACCAAGCCCCAAAGTATCAGATGTAGACTCAAGTCTACAAACTTCTGCTTGCTCCTGTTTCTTTTCATATGCAGGGGAGGTGGGAAGATGGGAGTGTCTGCTCTTTGCTGCTGTTTGTCACCGTGACATATTTTTGGGAATATTTTTGCTTATTTAATTTCTTAGTCCCACTGATATTATAAACTAGTACCATTTAAAAACTTTTAAAAGTCGGAGTCTTTGGAGATTTGTCTCTCATTAATGGGTCATTTGAATATATAAAGAGTTAGCATTGTCATGACTATTTTTATTAAAACTCACAAAGACAGTTGTTTGGTCTCTGAATCCATCATAAACTCATAATTGCACCTTGAGCATGAGGAACCTGTCACACCTAATAGAGTCCCACACGTAGTAAATGTGTTTTGTGCTTGAAAAGGTCAAAATGAGTTATATGAAAAAATAAAGGAATGTCACTGCTTGATATGCTTGTCATTTCTTTGTTCCTCCTTAGACGACATGGTCTAAAAGCAGAAGTAGGTCAATCCGAAATTGAAAAACTGTTTACTAGAAATGAATGCAAGGTTATTCAGTGGTGGGTAATTGTATAAGCTGCCGAACATGGTTTTGTGGGAAAAAAATAGGGAGTTAGCAGATAGATGACAAAATGATTAATTGCCTGTAAGTAAAACCGTGAAAATGCTCAGAAAGGGTCATGTGTAAATTTTTTTACATAATTTGAATTGCAAAACATGATCAACTCAATTTAATTAGTTGGGTGGGAATTAACTATTCTTCTACTGATGCTGTTTGTTAGAGAAACTCATCATAAGTGATGTAGCAGAATGAGATGGAAAAATCAAGGTTTTATTTCAACACCTAAACAGTTACATATTTGGAGGAGCAAGTGATTTGCACTATATAATGTGGTATTGTCTTATAATGTCCTTAGCACACAGCTGACTTCCCTCTTAAAGCAACATATTCAAGCAAATAATCTACTTACTGCATCATTACACAGATGGGGTAGAGAATAAACTATATATTTTAGCAACCATGGAAATGCTTTGGTTTATGAAAAGGGCCGCTCGGAAACCCAATGGAACATCTGGGCTGTGTTTAAATATTTAAGCAACACATTCATTTCAAGCACTACTTTGCTGGACAAGCTTTGCAGCAAGACAATAGAGAGTAAGGTTGTAAAATCGGTTATCATTTTGGGGATCATCACAATTTTAAACAGACAAATAACTACCTATATTTGTCCCCAGTTTAGTGCTTCTCTCCCGTGTTTGACATATTCAAGTACCCTTTTCTAGATGCTATAAAGTAAAGACAGTGCTTATTAGCTCATTCTATAGGATGGTACCCACCCAGGAGAACTTACCTGCAGTATATCAGTCTGATCCAATTCCTACAGTATATCAGTCTGGTTCAATCCATAAAAATAGTCCAGCCCAGAAATACCATGCAGTTTTCGGAACAAACGATTTTTACAGCTAACCCCAGAGGTACATTTTAACCTGTATGGGCCTCGTCATCAGAAGTGCAGCTATATCCTAGGCGCAGTGGGCAAAGGGTACACGTCTGGTTTCCCAGTGAACCTTAGGGAGACAAAATCCACATGGGCCATTTGCATATAGACACAGAAGAGAAGCATTCAACTAGGGATGGACGGTGCTTAATCGCCCACCCTATAGGATGGTATTCACGCAGGATGCAATCTTTTTTTTGCCCAATCTGTACATTTCACAAATGAGAACTTCCTGCAGTTTATTACATTACACTAAATAATATTTTATATATAATTGGTTTGATATTATGCTACAGGTTGTTGTGAAGCCGTTTTACTAAGTGGATAAATGCAAGCTCTCTATTACCACTTAGTAAAAAGTTCACGACAACCCGTAGGATAATAAATACCAATTATATATGAAATAATATGAAAAAACAGAAAAAGACGCTCCAATGGTGCAGAAGATCACGACAATTGTTGGAAATTGTATCAATACATCACTCTACAGAATGATACTCACAAAAGTGGCGCACTATGTGGCAGTGCAAGTCAGGCAGACTGGATAGATCAGAGCCCACCAGCTGGCTAACTCCGGATCATGGAAATACCAATGATTGCTACAAAATAAGATACAAAGAGGGAGGGGGAAGGATACTCCAATAGTGCATGAAATCACTACAAAATAGAAAAAAAATCCCAAAGACCCACCAAAGAATATACTCACAAAAGTGGCGCACTATGTGGCAGTGCAAGTCAGGCAGACTGGATAGATCAGAGCCCACCAGCTGGCTCACTCCAGATCATGGATATACCAATGGTTGCTGCAAAATAAAATGCAAGGAGGGAGGGGGAAGGGTCAGGGTCGGCTCCAGAACGAATGAAATGTGGGGGCATTTTTTTATCACGAGGGGGAACGCATTTAAAAAGCATGTATGAGAGTCTAAATAAGAGCAGACCTACTGTGGCAGTCCAGGGGTTACATTTATCAGATCTCTGGCTGTGCAGGAGTTAGATTTGTTTATATTTCTGGAAGTGCAGCGGTTACATGTGTCATAGCTCAAGGAGTATAGGGGTTACATTTACCAGATTTATGGCAGTGCAGGGGTTACATTTGTCATATCTCAGGAATGTCTCCCACATATGACACAGCCAGTGGACACTGTTTGCATGTGTAGCTCTACCAATGACCCTACTAATGATCAAATAAGCTTTTATGTGACAATAAGTTGCCACGCAGTACATTACATGTACAGATATTATTAATGATATTTACCAGCACACACACAGTATATACAGTATGTATATACACACAAATTATATATATATATATATATATATATATATATATATATATATATACACACACACATACATATACACACACACACACACACATATATATATATATACACACACACACATATATATATAAATACACATACACACACACACACACACACATATATATATATACACACACACATACATATACACACACACACACACACATATATATATATACACACACACACATATATATATAAATACACATACACACACACACACACACATATATATATAAATACACATACACACACACACACACACACATATATATATATATATACACACACACATACATATACACACACACACACACACATATATATATATACACACACACACATATATATATATAAATACACATACACACACACACACACACACATATATATATATATATACATATACATATACACACACACACACACATACACACACACATATATATATATATATATATATATACACACACACACATATATATATAAATACACATACACACACACACACACACACATATATATATATATATACATATACATATACATATACACACACACACATACACACACACACATATATATATATATATATATATATATATATATACACACACACACATCTAGGTCCCCTTATCTTATATCTCTCTATATACACAAATGCCAATACTTAGGGCCTAATGATCAAAAACTCACTGACACTGAAATTACACAAAATCTTTGGATGAAGACTTCAACCGGATGGAGGACCTCTTCTGCCCCGCTTGGATGAAGAATTCGGCTCGGCTGAATGAAGACGACTTAAGGTAGGGAGATCTTCAGGGGGTTAGTGTTAGATATTTTTTAAGGGGGGTTTGGGTGGGTTTTAGAGTAGGGGTATGTGGGTGGTGGGTTGTAATGTTGGGGGAGTATTGTATTGAGTTTATTTAATTGTATTTTAGTTTAGATAATTGTAGTTAATTTATTCAATTAATTTATTGATAGTGTAGTGTTAGGTGTATTTGTAACTTAGGTTAGGATTTATTTTACAGGTAATTTTGTAATTATTTTAACTAGGTAGCTATTAAATAGTTATTAACTATTTAATAGCTATTGTACCTAGTTAAAATAAATACAAAGTTGCCTGTAAAATAAATATAAATCCTAAAAAAGCTACAATGTAACTATTAGTTATATTGTAGCTATATTAGGGTTTATTTTATAGGTAAGTATTTCGTTTTAAATTGGAATAATTTATTTAATTATAGTAAATTTAGTTCGTTTAATTTAAATTATATTTAAGTTAGGGGGGTGTTAGGGTTAGGGTTAGACTTAGGTTTAGGGGTTAATAACTTTATTATAGTAGCGGCGACATTGGGGGTGGGAGATTAGGGGTTAATAATTGTAGGTAGGTGGAGGCGATGTTAGGTCGGAAGATTAGGGGTTAAATTTTTTTATTATAGGGTTTGCGATGTGGGGGGCCTCAGTTTAGGGGTTCATAGGTAGTTTATGGGTGTTAGTGTACTTTATAGCACAGTAGTTAAGAGCTTTATGTTCCGGCGTTAGCCCATAAAACTCTTAACTACTGACATTTTTTTGGCGGTAGGAGTCTTGTCGGTAGAGGCTGTATCACTTCTTCCAAGACTCGTAATAACAGCGTTAGGCAAATCCCATAGAAAAGATAGGATACGCAATTGACGTAAGGGGATTTGTGGTAGCCTCGAGTCACGGAAAGCAAGTGAGCGGTAGACCCTTTCCTGCCTGACTCTAAATACCAGCGGGTGTTAAAAAGCAGCGTTAGGACCCCTTAACGCTGCTTTTTCACCCTAACGCAGAACTCTAAATCTAGCCGAAAGTAAATACACTTGGGAGCTGCGCATCTTGTAAATAACAACTTAATTAAACCCTAACCGTTTTATTGGCTGAACAGAAGGTGTGTTGAAGCCCACACCTGCTGATTGGTCGAATATCGGACAAACACCTAGTGCACGCATTGTTTTGCATACTATTCAGCCACCCACTCTAAATATTCAGAAAAATTGTGTTTTTTTTTTAAAAAAAAAAAACGCTTGTCTTAGAAAAGTCTCAAATCCCAAATGTTTGAAAAATCTTTAGAGGAATAACAAACTCTATGAGAATACCTACAGCTAACTACTGATGAAACACTGCATTTATATACGATGGAGGTGTGTATTAACGCTAATAATTACAATGAAAAGTCTATCAGTTGTATTATATTTGAACTATGTCTAGATCAATTGTGTGCTCTAGATGTTTTGCATCTGAAAGACCATTTGTATTATAC